>NC_049986.1:9107991-9144759 GCF_000003815.2 Branchiostoma floridae
TCACGCAGCTGGACATACTCGATATCCCACCAAATAATAACAATGTTCTGAAGGAAATTAGTCTCCTGGTTAGCCTGGGTACCATCCGGATAGTAGTTCGCTCCTACGTTCGCTTCTGCTATCCGTCTGGAGATGTGCACATTCAAACCGTTTGGCGGTAATGTCCGTTAATGAGCGAATAAAGGAATAGGTTCTAGAGCGCTTGTTCGATGAAAACAGGCCTCCCACGAGCGGGCGGAGGGCTTGTCCGGTGTTGGAACGTCTGTTCGAACGAGCGATTGAATCCATTCCATATTTCGCTCATGTGTAGGGACCAATCAGCGCCTGCTTTCAAAATTTGGACGATTCCAGACGTTAAAATGGTCCGCGTTCCCAGACGGAAAACACAGAGAAGCTGTATATAGTGTATAATGAATGTCAGAGCTAGAAGCGACTGTATATAGTATATAATGAACGCCGGAGCGAACTACTTTCCGGATGGTACCCAGGCTATCTCCTGGTAGCATGGTGGCAAAAGGAGCTTCATTGGAGATTGTTTCTGTATACAGTCAAACTTGTGTATAGCAACCACTCAAGGGACTGGAGAAATGTGGCCACTATAGACAGGTGGCCACTATAGAGAGTTACACATGATCTCAGTACCCACTATCTTTCTCACCAAGTAACATTGTCTTGATCGTCTCCATTCAACTGACCCTTCCAAAGTCAAATCTACCAAAAATGATTGATATGCGCAATGTTGGTAAATTTGCCGACAAGACTTTCGCTCTAACGTTCTGCTTACCGTCAAAATGACCCTGTTGGAAACTCCAAATCCTCACAAACTACGATTTTAAACTTGGCGCCGGGTGACATACGACCGCTGTATGGTCGCAATAGGCAGTATTTCTGTATCTATGGGACCTGAAATCGTGTAGCCATGGCTGCGTTGGACAGGTGGCCGCTATAGACAATTTCTTAATGCTTAGGTCAATGGGAAAAGTCCAAGGGACCGACAAAAAGTGGCCGTAACGGCCAGGTGGTCACTATGGAAAGGTGGCAGCTAATACAGGCTTGACTGTATAGAAACTGCGTGCCTGCCAAGAGGATCTGCTTGGACATTAATAGGTAATTAGTCTATAGGAGATTAGTCTAGGAAAAACTATGAGGAATGCATTGCATATTCAAGACATTGACAAATGCTCTGAACTCAACTGGCTCCACTTTCAAACCTCACTCCACTCTAGCTGCTGCGAAAGAAAAATTGTTTGGAGTTCAGAAAATGAAAATATGCAATTGGGCTATGGAGACCTTATTATAAGTTATTATACAAGACTTGCATTTTCAGTCTGGAAATTCAAGTGTGTCTGGAATTTCTTGATCTGGAGTTTCTTAAACTTCCTTTATAGAAGGATATTTTCAACAAGAAGACAAATAAACAAACACTGAATAGACACAGGTAGGGTAGAGTGCAGGCATACTGTATATAAAAATATGCTCTGTGCCTCTAAACATTGCAAATATGTGCCAATTGTGTAAACTCCTATGGAACCTGAAATTAAACTGACGTGAAAGTAAGTGAATCTACCATACCAGCAGCATCATTAATGGTTACTATAACAGGACCACCACTCAAAACTACAACCATATCACTTCCAGAGGAGTAGATCTCAAACCAGGAAGTCCTGCTGCAGTACCATACAAAGATGCTAGGAGGCCCATTATCGGACTTGACCTTTGTTTTCCTAACACCTACCCACCTACCAAATAATATGATAATCTATCAACAGATTCTCGAGTTATGCACACATACGTCCACAGCCACTCCACAATAGCACAACCGAAAACAGAAAAAAATTACCTCCTTGACAAAGTAATCATAATGATTGTAGCCCACAATTTGCTTGTCAAGTACAAAAAGTTTATTTTTCTTGGAACAGGATTTACAATACATGATATACAGTATCAAATTCTAACCTCTAAGAGGGTGAATCACTAACATTTGGAAGTCTATTCTTATATCAATAGTATATGCTTATGGTTAATAAAGAATGGCAATATCAATTATGATCTCATGTAGATAATGCAGATGTCAAATAACATCCCTTGTATCTACAACTGCATTAGGAATATCCACTGTACAGATATACAATAGTTGGGACAAATTCAATCTACAATAACAAACTTTTAATTTCAACTATACAATTTGAAAAGTCCTCAACTGTCATTAATAAGTCAATGTTTTAGTACAATTTGTTCTTTCATGAAATATGGAAAAATTGCTACTCACTTATTATTATTATGTGGTCCTTTAGGTGATAAATCTGTGTTATTTTTGATAATTTTGATATGAATGTTTTGAAATTGAGTTCATCAGTTGTTGTTGCTTAACAACAAGTCATATTCTGAGATACCTCTGCTGCTGTTCTATTCTGTGCTCTTCCTCCCTCTTGTGGATGTCGTCTTGTTCGAGCTCCTCGTGCGAGGGGTGCCACATACGGGACAGCGCCCGCTCCATGGCGAATATGTACACTGAGTGGGATGGTACTGCTGATCTGTTCACCTGCAATTAGGGGTTTTACAGTAAGCGTTTCACATAGGCATTGTTTAGTACAGACATTTTACTACAATTACATGTACACATGGAAAATGTACACCGTGTGGGATGGTACTGCCGATCTGTTCACCTGCAATTATGGATTTTACAGTAAGCACTTCAGAAAAGCATGGCAAAGTTCAGATTTTTTAGTTAGTAGAAACATGGAAAATATAAATGTACAAATCATTTGGGATGGCACTACTAATCTGTTCACCTGCAATTAGGGTTACAACATGTATTACACTCCAGAAAAGCAATGTTTATTACAGACATTCTAGCTCTACCGTAGTAACACAAGGAAAATGTACATTGCATGAGGGGCACTACTCATCTACTTCCCTTGCAATTATGATTTTTACAGTAAGCACTCCAGAAAAGCATTGCAAAGTTTTTATTTTAGACAGTTTGCATGGAAAATGTATGCTGTTTGGGATAGCACTGCCGATCTGTTCAGCTGCAGTTAGGGTTTTTAGTTTTTTACAGTAATCAGAAGAGCGTTGCGAAGTTCAGATTTTTTCGTCGTTTGTCGTGAGCATGGGTTGTCGTCATTGGTGGTCAGGGTGACATAATAACACACGCAACCACTGATTAAGAATTACAGAGCATCTATTCTCTGTTAGATAGAGCTCATGATATATTACAATTGAACTGCAGTCTTTATATTTCTCTGTCATTTTGGAAATTACAGTTTGATTTTGATCCCAGAATAACCAACACAGCGAAAGAAGCTGCTATCACGTTACTCACCTCTAGTCCCCTCACCACGTCCTGAAGCGAGATGGGCGGTAACGAGGGCGGTTCCTCCGTACTGTGGCACGCCGCCAACATGGCCGCCTCCTGCTCCCCCTCCTCCCATGTGGACCTCATCCCGGGGATGTGGCCACCACTGATGGACACTGTTGTTGCACTGCACAGCAAAACAAAATCAAAAGATAATGAAAAAAATCAGCTTTTCTCCAACTCAAAGAAAGTTGACTTCCTGGAATTATTTGAAAGCAGGCCTTTAAATTTAGCCAGGCATGTGTCCAGGCGTCATTTAGACACACCAGGGCCCGAAATTCATTTTGGGGATTAGGTGCACTGGTGCACCCAGCTTAAAAAATTGGGTGCACCAAAATATTTTTGGGTGCACCACTTAAATTTAAGCATAACCTAATAGCAAAACTTAGTTACAAGCTATCGAATTCTTTAACAAGTACCATGACAGACATTTTTATTATCTTTCTAACACTTAGATGTCAAGAATATGATGTATACTAATATACTTTGATATCTTTACATACATAAACCCAAGAAAATATTTGGGTGCGCCTTGTGCACCCACAGAAAATAATTGGGTGCACAGCTCCAAATTTGGGTGCACCTGGGTGCACATGCACCCAGTATTTCGAGCCCTGCACACTGTTCTAAAAATAACAAGAAATTGGATGCACTAGATGCCCTTACCCTGGGGAGCAAATCCTCTGACAAGTACAAAATTCTGCTTGATCAGGGATGCTACTAGGTTACTTGTGGTCACAGTTGAAGACTCTGACAGTAATTCTGCCCCTCAGGACAACTCAGAATGCACCATTTCAACTTAAAATGCTCTAAACCTCTGCACCATGGAAGGTAGATTTCCCCAGACCCCCTAAAATACTTGCGCCTTTATTGTCTTTATCACTTGCCACGACTCATCAAGAAATTTGGACTTCTAAAATCCTAGCTAAAAGCCTGCTTGAAAGAATATCTTGGTCTTCTTAAATTATCTGACACAAATGCTGTAGACACGTGATGTCAGCACTGGGTCAAAGTTCCTTGGAAGTCGATACGTTGTGACTTTGCACCTGTTTTTCTGTGTACCCAAATCTACAAATGTAGGTTAGATGCAGTACTACACGAGAATTCACACCCTGATAATGTACGTACCTTTCTGACGAGCTGGGAAGTCGTGCTGCGTTCCTGAGGCATGACTGTGCGGAGGTGGAGCCCATCCCGTATCTAAAGCTGCCGTCTCTCGTTCTGTACGCTCTTCTTCTGGTCAGTATGGCACTGAGGATGTCCTTCAGGCAATGCTGTGGGCAGGAAACAATGGTAAAGGATATGTTACAAAGAATGCCATGAGAACAACTGAATTTGTATTGCTATTCCTAACTAATCAGAAAGGTGGCTCTCCTGTACCTGTAGCAATTTTCATAGGGCAGACCTCAAAGTTCTGTTTTGTAGTGGAGGGCTCAAAATGGGAATACAATTATAGTGCCACTTAAAATCTTTCTTTTCCTTGAAAATTTTGGACCAATCTCAAGACTTTTGTGGGTTAGAAGGAACAGGTAATTGTCCTGGGCAAGTGAAAGTGCCAATTTGGCAAGCACATGTCCTACCCCACTTGCCTGATTGGGCAAGTAAGATTTTTTTAATGAGATTTTGATATACTTGTTACGTTTTGCAGTCATAGAATCAAGCATTGTTCAACACAGAAAAATAGAGCCAATGATCAAAGAATTGGTTGGTTTGGGCAAGCATTTTTTATGTACTTGCCCTATAGGCAGGGCTCGAAATACCACCTGCATAAGCAGGTTAGTGCGGGTAAAATTGGAGCTATGCAGGTATTTCTGGTGTCTACCTGCACCTAACCTGCACTGGTCCATATACTGGGTTTTATACATAAATGTCCCATGATGTAGGTGTAGATGGATTGTTATTAGCTGCATTGACTGTTACCACCTATATATACATATATATAAAAGAAAAAATAGCATTGATTACTAAACAATTTTAGTAGGATCCATACTGCCTAAATTCTGAGTGGTGCAGGTAAAATCTGTCTGGTGCAGGTAATTTTCAATATTACCTGCACCCAGGGCTCTAGCCAGCGTCCGTTTCTTGCTGCGTGTGATGGAAAAATTTTAAAACCAATCCGTCAACTTTGACGGACAAAAATCCTTGGTGGAAGCTACAGGCGGCTTGGGGACGCTGTCCACGGCCGTAAATGCCTCACACTGTTTGTTTTACTATTGTTATTATTGTTGACGCCCTTTCGCATACGATAATCTCATAAAAACCCGTTTTTCACGGTCTCAGTTCAGTCCTTCTAACTAACTTTCTAATAATGTTTTTGTGGTTTTTGCGACAATGGGAATGGCCTGACGGAAAAAAAATTCGAGCTGGCTAGAGCCCTGCCTGCACCAGTGCAGTTATGGAGAAAAAAGTATTTCGAGCCCTGCCTTTTGGACAAGTGGATTTTTTTAAAATTTGTATTGTAAAGATGGAACTCTGATCCTCACCTCTGTAGCGAACAAGACCAGGTGTACGGCCTCGTCCTGGGTCTGTTCTAACCCACACTCCCAGGCGGTCACCATCAGCCTGCCGGTCAGCATGCCCAGGTCAGGCAGGGTCATCTGTCTGGCACAGAACCCCACCAGCTCGCTCTCCTGGTGGTTAGACTTGATGGTGGTCTCTGGGAGGTCCATGAAGGGACTGGCGGGGACAAACCGATGCTGAGGAAACAAGAAAAAAGGTTGAAAACACAAATTCCAGAGTTTTTGTGACTTTCGTCACGCCATTTAGCCCTAAAGCCTGGTTACTATCCTCTGTAGTATTGGGTGGGCCAACTACTCTCTCTTCACAGCCAGGGGCTGAATTGTGAAGAGCTTACAATATAAAATGAATGAAGAAGACCTTTATTGTACATTTTTACTTTCGAACAAGCTAAGTACAGGTCAGGGTGAATAGGATACATCTCCTAGTGATTCTAAGTACATTCTGTGTAGGATGTGATACATGACTGAGACTACAAAGTCTAAAGTATACTAGTATTCACAGGCTCAACTTCTTCTCGCTTCTTAATACAGTTGTAAAGAATACATGGTTTGTCTAATTGCACTAGAAATGTAAATTCTTCAGTGCTATCTAAATGCATAAAGCATGGGAACTTATCTTGTACACATTTGAAGAAGATATTTCTCTCATCGTTGTATAGTGAACAGTTAACAATAAAATGACACTCGTCTTCTACTCAAATTCTTTGCTGGAGAGGAATGCAATTATGTCTACCTTTTTCAACATGCAGTTTGTGTGAACTAACACAGAGTCTTGTGATGGCTGTTCCATGTCCAGTGTTTGGGGTACTAAGATATTTCTCCTCGTGGTAAGATGTTTTGAGTAATCTATATGTGCGTAATTTTTTTACGCATTTCTGTTGTGAAAGATTGGAAGTACAAAAAAAATCGCAAGGGTCTTGGTTCCCAGATGGAATAACAGAGAAGGAACGTTAACTGTATATAGTGTATAATAAAAGTTGGAGTGAGAAGCAACTGTAAAAAGAAAAGTCCAATAGAAATCAATAATAAAAGGTTTCACATGTATGATTACCTCAAAATTGCCCTTTGGAGTCTTTATTTTCTTTTTGACTTTTGTTTTCTTGAGTTTCCCCGGAGGAAGGGTTCCCACCATTGCTGCGGCTTCCTTGTTGACAACTGGAAAAAAAAAACATAAGAGTGTCTTATTAGAACTAAGAAGATACAAAATACAATGTGCAATCTGTAATCTAACAAACAGAAAACGAATGGATCTGCCTAAATGTTGACCACTTGGACTCGCACTACTCTGAAGTGGAAGTATGGATCATTCTAAAATTGTTCAGGAACTATTGCTATTTTATCCATTGCTATGATATATACTCCATAGGTGGTAACAGTCAATGCAGCTAATAACAATCCATATACAGCTACATTATAGGACATTTAATTTGATTTATGTATAAAAGACAGTACATGGACCAGTGCAGGTTAGGTGCAGGTAGACATCAGAAATACCCGCACAGCTCCAATTTTACCTGCACTAATCGGCATATGCAGGGGCAGGGCTCGAAATTTATTTTTGGTATTAGGTGCACTAGTGCACCCAGCTTAAAAAATTGGGTGCACCAAAAAATTTTTGGGTGCACCACTTAGATTTAAGTAATACCCTAATAATAAAATTTAGCTACAAGCTATCAAATTCTTAAACAAGTACTATGAGTATGATAGACATTTTTATTATCTTTGTAACACTCAGATGTCAAGAATATGATGTATACTAGTATACTTTGATATCTTTACATTCATGATAAACGTAAGAAAATATTTGGGTGCACCCTGTGCACCCACAGAAAATAATTGGGTGCACCTCTCCAATTTTGGGTGCACCGGGGTGCACATGCACCCAGTATTTCGAGCCCTGAGGGGTTTTTTCGAGCCCTGCTAATGAGAAGCCTGAGAACTCCATGTAACTGTGTACTTACTGGCCTTCTGCTGCGGGGTGAACTTGCCGGCCTTCTGCTGAGCTGGACTGGTCTGCATGGCCTGACACTTGGCCAGGATGGCCAACAGGAACTCATTGTGGAAGTGAACTGGTCAGGAAAAGTATACCATTTCATTTATTGTGGGAACTTCAAAGAAAAACAACTTATAAAGATTAACACATCTGTAGACATACAGTGGGAAATATCAGTATTGAATTGCAGTTATCCTCTATATTTCCTTCTGACCAAAACTTAGATTCAAAGGGAGTAACAACAAAATAAACAGTACTAGTAAGGGAGTAACAAAATACAACGTAATTGAATAGCGTAGATATAAATTATTAGTTACACTTAGATTTTGCAACACAGTCAAAAACTAGTGTCTTTGTTTGTACAGGTGGACAAAACAACTACACGTGTATATACTATCAGAAATGCAATATATAAGGACACACATGAAGTTATGTCACCATTTTGTAATGATGAGATGTAGGAGTGTACGCCAAATACAAGGTACACTCAAGAAATTTCCAAAATTATATCTAGTTGCTTGAATAATTATTATTTGGCAAATCTTATTGCCAGAATGTTTAACTTCAAGCTTCATTTCACATTTGATGCATATGTTAGCGTGTATTAATTTTCTTTCATAGCACGCACATCAAACATTTGTACACTAAACCTACCATTGTCCTGAGTCAGCAGTCTCCTGGCCTCCAAGTCAAACTCCTCTTTACTGATCTTCTGTTTGTACCACAGTTTCATGTTGGCCCAGTACCTAGAAATTACACACATATGATATACACTTACTTTAAAGGCACCCAATGCAATTTTAGAGCATCAAAATTAGAAATACTCTAAATAAGACAATCGACCGACAATATTGACATCTACTTCACCATACTAGCACATTTGTATCATTATTTCGTACTTTGAGCATTTAAAAAGAATGCACAAAACATGCGGCAGATGGACCCCTTTATTTATTATCCCACAATAAATCAGCGCAGGATTGAGCCACTAATGCTTCGCTGTCTGTAATTTTTGGTGATTTTTAAACGTGAGGTCACTGAGCACTTTGAATCTGATTTGTGCATTCCCAAATCGAGACCTGATTTGACCAAGTGACGATATCTCTGAAAGCGTTCGGGGCTCATTGGTCATGTTCACATGCATTCCTAAAACTTGACATACATCAAAATGGCTGCCCAAGTAGGAAGCGCTCAGTTCTCACCATACAAGAACATCGTAGCTTTGCTCAATGAAGGTCAATGTGCAATAGAATAGTGTTATCTACACTTACTGTGTTTGAAAGAACGAATTTTAAGGCCTAATATTGGATTGGGCTCCTTAATAACACAACATATGATATAACGTTAACGTTATAATATTTGCCTTATCATAACGGTATCATAATCATAAATAATGATACAAAATTTTGCACGAAAAACACATGAATATTTGTAGTTATTACAAATAATAACTGGCATTTGGCGGGGGAATTTCATAAAAATTGTACTCTTTTTTGACAACTATTTACATCAACACTGCCCCCCTCCCACTCCTGTTTTCAACGCTTGACGTTTTTCCCGCCACAAACTCGCCTCACAGCAAACGAAGGCGAGCGTTTGGTTTGATCCAAGGCAAACCCTGATGTTCTCAATGCTGTGTTTGGTCTATAGAAATACAAATACGAGACTTACTGCTTGATATTTTCGCCCAGAGCATCGCTGAGATGTTTGCGAGCGACGTTCAGGTCCACCAGCGCCGCCATTTTGGTCGCAGTGCTGTATGGGAAGGACGCCGTCTTTTTTTACCTGTCAAACCTTCCGGGCTTAAAATAATCACTTGTTATTAGTAGAATAAACGTTTTTCTTGTCTATAAGAACAAGATGATGAATATATCACTCAGAAACTGTTGGAAATTCTCGTTATTGCGTGCAAACTGTTGGTAAAATTTCTAAAAATGCTGCATGTATCAAAAGCGAACTCTATTTGTCGTTGACGGTACTGCAACAGTATTGTGTCATAATTACGCACGATGTATTTGCAATGATTATTCTCGTCACTAGAGTTCCCCACTGATACGTCAAATTGATTGGAGCCAACACTTGTAGGGCAAAGCGTAACATTGTGAATTTGCAGCATCAAATTGTGAACAAAAGTGTTGTCTTTGAGACCATCACATGACAAAAAGACGTGATTCGACGTGTGTACACTGTCATAATAATGCGTTGTTGTAATGCAAACAAAATCTGTCCTGTTGTAATAATGAAAAGATAGTTCAATCGCAAGGTCCAATCGTATGCAATGTATAATATACTGTATGTATGTCTGACGCCAAGGTTGCACAGCTGTTTATTATCATTCGTTTGTGGAGTCAACTAATATTTTAATAAAGATACCAAGCCGAGTTGTCGAGTGATTTTATTAGGTTCTTGATAATCTGGCCATTTGATTTTACCAACATAAAAGGGCATAATGCCTCTTTAACAGTCAGATAACTACGATCCATCCTCCCAAAACCCGTTAAGGTTTTGGAACCGCCGACACATTTCGTACAAATTTAGCACAAATCTTCATGGTTCTTCGTAAAATGACACAGCTCATATTGCGATTGGCCACGGCTGCCTAACCAGGCTAACCAATTTCCCGGCTAGACAGGACGCCGGAAAGGTTCTGATGAAAGTCATATGTGCGTCCGAGACCGTAGTCATGGTGAGCACCATATTAAAACCGCTAGCTTTTGCCAGACCTTTGCAAATATTTGAGACAATTTCTAGGAATACTAACTGTAAAATAATGGCTTCTCAGAACCAGACACCAACACAAGCCAAAACACACATAGTGACATAGTATGTTTTCTAGTGGCACTTTTCGTGAAGCTTTTTCAAGTTCAAGGACTATATCATGTCCCAAAGCTTTTTTGATCATGTTGTCAATTGTTTGGGGTTCGGAGTGTCATATGGGTCATATGGAGCCGATTTAGATATTTTTCTGTAGCTATCCCAACTCCAAACTTCAACAACCTGAGCCCCCCCCCCCTTACCAACTAGATCCAAGTAGTACAGAAGATCACAGACCTAGCCTAGCCTATTGAAGACTTCAAAAGCTCTATGTCCTCAACATGTACACAGAAAGACTTGAAGGCTTCCGCCAGTAAATATGTTTCAGAAACCGTCAATCTTATGAATGTGCGTTATGTGAGGTCTGTTATAAAATCTCCAAACAGACGTTGGTAGAATGAATTCCTACGTCATCAGGGATTTTGGCACAGAAAAAAGACAGTTTGGGAAAGCGATTTAGCCTCCCGAACATCTGCTTGGAGATTAGCCTATTGCCTTTATCTACACACAATCTAAACATGGGTGTGGCACGTTTTACCAGCTTCTTTTAATGCCTGGCAGGTTAATTAACGTTTGATGTGATTATATTTGAATAAGGCCATAAAACAGCTAATCTTTATACCATAGCCTAGAGTTTTATGGGCTTTATACACACTCCGTATGCTGCAAATAGAAATGATCCGATCCAGTATTTCCATTTAATACTGTGTAAAGATTGAGAAAAGTTAATCTTTTGATTTTTTTTGTCATTCGAGTAAGGGTAGGGCGCTGCCTTAGTGTATAGGTAGCCTGTGATGTCTATAATGTTATTGTTCTTGACATGCGTTGACTTTGTCTCTATTGAGTATTAGCGTGAGAAAACTAGAGAACTACTATTAAAGACATAGACAATAGCAAGTCCGAAGCCTTCAATTCTACATATGGCCCAACTCACCGAACAACCCTTACACGAAGATAAAGGATCTAATACATTGACTACAGGTATAGCCGCAGGCGATAGTACTACTACTATAGTAAACTGTTGATCCGCCCAACACTCCACTAAGAAAAACTAACTTTATCCTGACCCGTCTTGACAACCGACGATCTTATAACAGTATAAATGTCTTGAGCTGTTTCCTTGGTAGTGTGTTTAGCAACTAGATATGCCGAACGTTGTACTTGAGTTTGCATGGCTTGAATGGGGACCCGCGACGATATATTTTGTTTGGAGAACGCATAGGTTTTCAGTAGCCCGCGGGGGAAGTGGTCGAAGTAACCAAATAGGGGTAATTGTTTGTCTATTGGATCAGTTCATTATAAACTAGGGGGTTTCGGCGTGTTAATTTATTTCTAAAAGAAGCTTTAACTTGATACGCTGACACACTACTACTTTCTGTCGTGTTAGTAACAATTTCAAAGATTATTTTCAGGTATTAAGTGTACGTATGAGCGATAAACTGTTTACAACAAAGATACGGATACTAAAGAAACTTTGTATGCCCCTATATTTACAAAGTGTTACGTCCCACGATATGTTTTGCAACTCAGAAAGGCTCTGGGTGGCGTGTTTACTGCGACCTCTCTTAGTTGCTACGACCGCGACCACGGCTTCATTCAGTCTTCATTTCTGGTGAAAAGGCGGGTCATTATTCCTCCGCAGTCACCCATGTAGAGTAGAGATGTCGTCCTGCGGGGACCCATGACAGACAGCATGTGCCAGAGCGATGTGGTGCACGGCTTCGCGGCTCACCGGGACAGGGAGCTCTCAGACAACCTCTTGCAGACCGAAGACGACCTCGATCAGTTGCACGCTTGGCGGGCGAAGGAGGCGGACGCCTTCTGCGGGTGGGTCCCGGACCCGCGCGCGCCCCAGCGCCGCCCCAAGGATAACCCCGCCAACAAACCCGCTCCCAAACGCCTCCGTAGCACCAAGGAACGAAGACTCAGCCAACAGAACCTACGAGCGACGTACGAATTTCGACATTATCGCGACATCGGGCGCTACATTCAACAGTACCGCCGAGACCACTCCTGTACCGTGGCCCCTCGGGACACCAACCCTCACTTTACCTCGGACGCTCTGGTAGCACTTCTCCGAAAGGCGGACCCCCAGAAACCCTACTTGATACCACGGACAAGAGTCCAAGACGTCCCTGGTTGCTCCTTAGAGCCGCCAAAGTTAGGAGTCCTCCGTAGAGCCGTGACGGGGACCTCAAGAGATTGGCATTCCTTTTCGGGTTCATCTGTATCTCACCCGGTCACCGAGGAAGCTCTACCAACCAGTCATTCACCACCTCAACTTTCACAACAAATTCCAGCCAGGGGGCCGGAAAGGGTAGTGTCCGGAGCCGGGGACGTAACCAACACCGCCGGCTTTGGTCTCCACTTCACCTCGCTGAGCCGGCCGAGCACGGGTACTACAGAGAGTCGAGACTCCGGATCGAGCTCTAACAGTAACTCCAAATCCCTCCCGAACCATGGAACGCTCACTCTAGCTTTTAGCATCAACGGAAACTCCAACAGGCAACAACGCCCGCCTTCAACATCAGCTACTAGTAGTACTAACAAGCCCGCCAAACCCCAATACACATCCATAGTGAGGTAAGTGTGCTCGAAGTAATAATTTGAGAGTTTTGGAACCGCCCTTATCAAACCACTTGGGTTGTTCTTAAAAACATAGCTGTGTTGCGCAGACACGAAGATATGTCCACGGCATTCATTAACCAAAGCGATAAATTATCGGTAAAAAGTCTAGAAACTTTCTGATCTGTGCATCCTAAAATCTTACCCCTGGCCTGCTGTGTACGTGTGTGTATTTGTGTTGTTGTTTTTGCATTGTATTCCCGGCTATATGTATAAAAGTATGCATTCTTCCATTCATTGGTGGTATTCAAAAGTAATTACATATTTGGTCGGTGTATAATCTCGCCCTTAGGCCCCCATAGTTTAGCACATCGTGGTGTCGTTGTTATTTCCGACGCTATTTCGGTGGTATTTTAAAACCTTGCGGCCTTGCGAACGGCCTTGTACTTTGTTGTTCTTTATCTTAAAGCTAAGATCAGTAGTACACATGTTTTACTTCTCTACAATTCTCTCCTTTGACGCTCCCAAATGCCCCCAAAGGCCAAAGCGTTGGTGAGTTGACGTGGTCCACTCTTTTGGCTTTTTTGCATTATTCATGAAAACTCTTTTATCGAGCTAAGAAGACGTAACCCTGTTATCACTTTTCTCTATCACAAACACACAAACTTATATTTCATAGAATGAAAGTGATATATTTATAGCTAGCTGAAGCTTGACGATCTAAAAGTGACGAATTTTCTGTGAAATGCTTGCAGTCAAAAGAGTGTATATGTGTAGCCCGTGCTTTCGCATTTTTTATTCCTTGTGATTTAAATGTTTACAAACACTCCTTGTCGTTGTAAAACAAGAAGGAAAGGTGTAAAATATCCGAACATGGTGAGATTCCATAAATTATCATCTCGCGTTAGTCTTTTTTTCTTTTCATCCTGCACGTTTTGTTGGTGTTCCCTTGTCGCTATCAGCTGGAAGCTGTCAATAAATTCAAGAATGTCGCGAAAGAATGCAAACAGAAGCCGCGGGCACGAATAAATCAATCAGTTGTTTCTTGTCAATAAATTTTAAAAAAAGAAGCAGCACTTCTATCACAAACTTCAGTAAAGATTAGGCATGGTTTATTTTGTAATAGAAAATGTGCACGAAGTTTTAATTTGGAACGTTAACCACATGCAAGTATTAAATGGTAGAAGGTATAAAGAAATAAAATAGGAAAATTTGTTTGAGTCTTGCCATGTGTTTCACAGCTGGTATTTGTCATTAACACCTAGTTAGAAATGCATGAAATTGATGTAAACAACATCCGTTCCTTTGTAATTACTTGCTTACAAAAGAACCAAGTCCTTAAATGTATCCAGCATAACGTTTTTGCATAGAGTATAGTAGAGAATACTTGAGGAAATTATAGATTTTTGTTTTGTCTTTTTGCCAACTTTGGTTTACCCGGTATTCTGGAATTTGAGGCTCACTTTCAAAAAGCAAAAAGTTGCAATATCGGTATACGACGTTACGTAGATATTGCACTAATTTGCTTTTGAAAGTGGTACCTACCATTCATCCATCTCTTTCTTTGTTTTGCTCCTTAATCTAGGTTAGCATTTGTATCAAATGTTGTTTGTATTGTCAACGTACTTGTAAACCCTTTTAAGGGATACTGGTAAGACATATATCATAAGAGTAGCACAATTCAAAACATTTATAACAGTTTGCAATACAAGTAATGCATGTAATCCGGTTCTGACCAGAACGAATTGTGTCAATTTCACATTGTGTTGATTTCACTTCCATCTATATATAACTTTTTTTTTTAAGTAACAGAATCTGCTTCAGTGTCCAATGATCGCCGAGAAGAGTTAACGTAATTCCAGCCTTTTGTACGCCTTGTTTGTGGATAACAGCACAATGAATGGATGGTTTATTTGACTTGAGTGGGGAGGGGGATTGTACACAACTTGTTGCTTAGCTGGGTGTTTGTTGTCTACTTGATACGAGTATGTGGATTTGTCAACTACAAATTTGCATAGCCGTAAGGTGTATCACACAAAAATCCGATCAGATGTTACAAGACAAATTCCTGACGTTTTTTACGCTCTCAGTTTTTTTTGCAAATGGTCAGATCTATGGCACTAGAACGGGTTAAAACGGAAAGCTAGAAAAAACGTGACAATTTTGTCTCCTTGAAAGAATTGAACTGTAATTTCCAACACAAAAAAGCAAGAATGACTTATAACGTTACCAACACAGACGAACTTTCAAATTAATTTTGTCCCCTACTATTTGCTTTTGGACAGACAATGTGGCATTTCACTCAAGTTAGTAGCTTTTAACAGTGCCACATACAAGGTACAGGCAGAAGGCAGTATTTTCTTTCACCTCCCCGACCGAAGTCAGGTACTCATTTTTACACCTGGATGAAGCGAGGAAGGTCGTGTAACGTGCCTTTCCCAAGGGCATAACGTCGAGGGCACAGCGATTATCGAACTCTGGACCTGTTGTGAACAACCGTGGATAAATCTGCATGAAGAGAAGAGGAGAGGAAATTGTTACAGTTTTTCCTCACTATTATCTACTTCAAGATTAGTAACACATTACTATCGTAAACGAAGTGTAATCAACTTAACGTCTGTGTATTCTATTCTAGTATCCTTCTATGAAAAGAACTTGAGTGTCCTTGGGTTGTCCTTGGCGGCAGTTGTTTTCCATCAGCTGTAGAAGGTTCTCCTTCCTCAGACCGGAAGCTCTTTCCCCAAAAGAATACTCGAACATATTGACGTCATCTCGGCAAAATGTCGTCTGCAAACTTCGTCAGTACCAAATCCAGCCACTGATACAAGTACCGTATTTTCTCAAATAATTGCGTTATATTGAGCACGTGCATCTTGCTTGTATCACAATTAAGATGCAAATTTCAAAATTACTTTCGTTGCGTATGATAGACCTACATCGCATTTCAAAAGTTTCAATATACGGAAAGTTTTTGTAAAGTTTTCGTAAAGGAATTGACAGAGGTATTAAAGACAGATGTAGGTACATGTACCTAACGTTTGAATTTGTTTATTCTGTCCCCACAGGCATTTAGCTTGCTTAGTTTATTTTACCGTTGACCAAAGACGCCGCTTTAGTATTTAACTGTGCCGGATGGTGTTGACACTGGTCGAAGAGCAAACTCCACTGACAATGGCTCACAAATCTGAATGCGGCGCTACTGCACAAACTAAAACAAAAAGGAGACGCCTCTGTCGTTGAACTCTGCCCCTAAACTAACTAATTGCACAATAAATGTTTCTTTTCGACTGTTATTTTTTCTAACCACAAAGCCACGTCGTTTTTCTGCCTTGTCTGGTAGTTTATGACCACCGTATCCCAGGTTACAAATGCTGAATTCGTTTTACGGTTACTAGTAGTTTACCGAAAAGTGCCCCCCCCCCTCAATCGTGAACTGAATTTGTTTACACCTATTATAAACGTTAGACACCACGTACGTAGTACTGAACTAACTTAAAATAGTACCACAAGAACGACACGTATGTTCTAGCGTGTCCTCAGGGAGGCCAAGATATGACCTCACGAGATAGCAACAAATACTTCAAGTAACATCTAGGGTCATCTAGTTTGTCTGTACGATATCTGTCACTTCAATCGGCATGCACACCTGTAGGTTTGACCGCAGGTATAGCAGATTTGTTGTTCGTTTGTCACGAGTATACAGAACAATAATGTTTTCTGTTTGACAGCAACCTTGTTCTGAAATCCGTTAGGTTGTAACAAACTGTAATAAATAAAGAGGATTTGAATAGATCTATCTGCCAGCCGGGTGTTGGAACACAGAATCCTTTTAGTTGTCGAGTATACAGTCTTCCATACACTGTTACTGAAATAACAACGGAAGAGTAGGTTAGAGTTTCCACATATTTTGAAACGCTACAAAAGTTGCGCTTTGAATGGTTGACATTGTTCACAGAGTCCTGACAGAAAAATCACCAAGAAAAGAGGAGCTCTTCGATTTTCTAGGACGTTTTAAATTGTTGAACTTGAAGTGACTTATAGACAGTTGATTGATGTGTTTAGGCGCGGCTTGGGGCAGTCAGGGGCACCGACTGAGAGACATGTTCTTGACACCGTAGCTAATTTAAACAGTCGCTCAAGGTCGCCCGTTACCAACCGTCGCGTTCCGGCGAGGGTGGTGATGGGATATGTTGAAACAGACAGTTCAGCTGGCCTGTCGAGGTGGAACTTTACCATAAAAAAAGGAAAGAAAAACGTTAACACTAATCTAAAATTTGCTAAGGTTATGTTATGATCAAGTATCTATACACTATTGATATTCTTCTACATACCTACCTACCTAGTAAGTCCCTTGATCTACATACATCCATCTCAAAACAACTGTTACACGATGAAAAATCTCCAAGCAGATGTTGCAAGGCAAAATTGTTTGTCTCTAGCTCCTCGTTTCTGTTACTAGTAATAGAAACGGCCTGCCTAAAACATAAACGGGGAGCTAGATTTTTCGTTCCAATGTCTACCTGGAAATTGCACAAATTTTGCCTTTCTGTCTTGGATTGTGGATATACTGTGAAGTTTAAAACAATGCGTTACTAATACCCTAAAGTATTTTAGTGAGAGTCTGAGACAGTGGACCGGTTTGTTTCTGGAGACTGTTTTATTTGGCAAACCTCCATCGTTCCTCCATGGAGAGGAATGCTTTCCGGTTTACATCAGGGCCTAAACACGCCGGAACAGACGCAGCGGTTGGCTAATGTCTACCGAAAAGGCAGTCGCATATTTGCAGACTTCATGTACTCAGATGTCACTGAAAGCTTTTACCAAATGTAATTATTCCACGAGTAAAGGAAACGCCCATAGAAGCCCCCCTACTGAGTGACCAGGACCAGAGTAGTTTGACCGGAAGTCCGAATGACCTCTCTGTTTGTTGTGTGAACTCAAGCGTGGTGGGTGGTCAAATATTTGGACTGGTCTGGATGTAATCTTCGAGAAGATGTGTTGAGGAAAAAAATGGGGCGACTAAAAGAAACGTTACGATCTACCTACGTATACCTACCCTCCATCTGCTTGTATCGAGCACATACGATCGTAACTGAAAAACGTATCGGTAATGTAAAACAAAAATACAAAAATCACATTGGATGAGAATACAATCTTCTCGACAAGTAGGACGCATTTACGTTCGATGCCGAGATCCTATCTTGGTTTAAATTTCGATGGTTCTGAGAGACAATCTTTGTTTCAGGAGCGAGCCCAGTGCCGACTCTAAACAGGCCGATGCGGCGTCTGTGTCTGATATGAGCGCCACGGGCGTCAACATCATGGCTATGGACAGACAGGTAAGATTATGTAGTGTGAAGTGTTCTGTCTTCTCTTTCTACAAATAGTTTGACCAATTACAGTCTCAGCCTTCGCCCAAACTGTGATTCTGCTATTAGCTAGTTCACCGTTCCACGTACGCATGCGCAACAACCGGAATTGTAGGCGATATGTCAAAGGTGAAGACCCTTGAAACTTATACAAAACACTTCGATCTGGACATTGTTACGCAGATCGGGTTTACCCTTTGAAATATAACGCACGTTGCTGCACATGTGAAGTTGGAATAGTGAACAAACTCTGGACGTTTGGCAATTAATGTTACGTTTGAACTTGGAAAAAAATGCAGCCAGAATATTTAAAGCAAAAACGATTCTATCAATCGATGTACATTCTCTTTCATTGAAAGATGATTTCAAAAATTGGAGAAACTTTCAAAGCCGGTTTAAACTATTAACTTTATTCTTTTTACTTTGTATATAGCCTTGTTAAGCACAGGTCTAAGTAAATCTTGTGAAACATTACAGACCGACTTGTTCGGAAAAACTATTGAATACTAGTAGTACATTCTTTGTCAAACACTGTCGAAAGCATGTAGGAATGGCATGAGTCAGAGGGAAAGAATTTCACAATGTGTGTCCAACTGGATAACTTTTCACAGAGGAAACGACTTCTGTTACATTTTGTGTGCGATATGTGCTTGCACGTTCTAAATGTGTCAGTGTTTTTGTCACGTTAATTTTACAGTTCGATACATGGCAGCCCTACGCTCCCCTGCCTGCAGTACCAGTCCCACGCAGTAGGAGCGTTCCTGCACCGTCTCGGATACCCAAACAGATACACCCGAGACTTCGCTATACCATAGAAGCAAACCGCCGCCGAGCCACACCCCTGCATCTAGCCCCCCTGTCCCCCCGTATCCACCCGAGTGTCGCCGCCCGGGAGATGCTAGACCCAGAACTCAGGGTTCTCCGTGGGTTCGCGCCTAAAATGGCGCCAGGAGGCCTCCAGGTTTTCTGACATTGAATCTTCCCTTCTGTCTACAGGTGCGCAGGTGGTTGGGTCTCTTACTGCATGATTAGACCGATCCTGACTGTCCATCACAATTATCATTTCAACCAATAATAGCATGCCAAATAACAGTTCAACCAATGATAGCACGACAATTAGCAGTTCAACCAATGATCTATGGCATTAGCAGTTCAACCAATCATAGCATGGCAATTAGCGTTTCGACCAATGAGAGAGTGGCTGCGCGCAGCTGCACACTCGTCAAGTACTAACGTTAGTATCTTACATTTCTACATTTTGACACAAGTGGGATCGGTCTATAGCGCATGCCTTGTACTTACTCGAAAGCCGCTCTCTTGAACTGATCTAACTATTCTTCTAGCAGATATCGTTAGAGACGATCGTGACAGATATGCAGAATATGATCTCTCTCTGCCTGCTGTATTCTAGTACTGATAAAGGCGATCTTTCAAATCTTATAACTGCTGTCTCTTTCCGTCACAGAGTCTAGTGCACGTCTCTTTAAGCTTTAGCCTGTTTTCTTGAAATACACGCTTTTGTTCTCCACAACTGCCACTAGCTACTAGTTTTCTACGATTTTACTACAAGCACAGCTGGTGTTTCAATGGATCGTAGCTCAAGCATACGGAACATATTATTTCTCCTCTTGAAACTTTTGGCCGCGGTAATTTTAGAGGGTTAGAAGATATAAAAAAAAACCAGATTAGTGGTGAATCGTTGAAATACAAATAGTGACACCAACATGGCGGCGGCGTCACATTTGTCGAATCACGAATATGCAAATGACTTCTCTCCACACAGATATGGCACGACAAGAAGGGCCGTGGATACCTCAGCCTCGCAGCCCCAATCCGTAAATGATCCAACCCTGTATGGTTTTAGTTCCTCTGTGAGTTTTCTGTCCTTCTGTATGTGTCGACGTGTTCCAACAGGGGGCGCACTTGCACGGAGACTGTACTAATGCATGCACCATGTGATCTCAGAAATGTAGGGTCCGGTCCAGTATTTTACGTGTTGTTTTTGACAGGAGGGTGAAATAGAAAATAAAAACGTTGACCTCAAAAAAGACGTAACGCTAGTTCACCTTTGTCCTCGGGGTAACCTATTTCCGTTGTATTTGAAAACAGTATTTAGGACTATCAAATCAACAGTAGCTTACTTGGTGGTTTCAAACTGTATTACTTTTAAAATCTTGCAGTCAGTCGTTGTCATAGCCCTAAATGCCCTGTTTTTAGATACAACGAATATATATTACCCCGCAGACAAAGGTGAACTAACATTGTAGTAAGCTGCAAAACAGCCGTAAAACACTTACCAGGACCTTATATCTGCTTGGAGATTATCCTCTAAGTTGTCGTTGTCACTTTCTTTTTCAGCACTTAATTGCACGTGTTTTTTCTTTTTTAATTTTAATGCATGATAGACATACTCATCGTTTAATGGTATTTCCTGATAAATGTCTTCCGTTACAAAATACAGAGAGGAGCTATATTTTCCACATTGTAAATTTATATCTTCCTGTTATGTTTTATTCAGGACTTTTTGGAACATCTCGAAAACTTCACCTGGCGCGAGAAGTTGAAACTGCTGAGTTTGCAGGAACAGCGCCCCCTAGGAGCCTGGTTTCGTCAGCGGGGACAACAACAGGCCAAACCGCCCGACGTTCCCCGCGAAAAGACACCCGAGAAAAACAAGAGGCGAGCGGAAAGGAATTCACAGCGCTTCAAATGTCTCGCTTTGGACCCTGACAACGCAGTCATGGACCACTGGGACGGAGATAGACACCAGAAGGAAAAGCACGCGCAGCTCAACCAGAAATCGCTAGGTGTCGTTTTGTTCAAGAAATCGCTGCTTCCAGAGAGGGACGTGAGGAAGAGACTGCTGTTTAACGCGAAGGGGGGAGGGTGGAAAACGTACGCGGCTTCTAGCGCCAAGCCCAACCCTGTAGAGGCCTATCAGATACCGGATGACATATCGGCGATTCCGCAAGGGGTCGCTGATGCACGGGACGCTAAGAGGCTGACGGAGATGGTCTCGATCAAGACACGGAAAGAGCAGTTGAAGTCTCCAGGCAAAACAACGCCACTCTAAGGAAAAGCACTGTTTCTCAAGCAAAGACTACATGACAGAACACCGTATTTTTTGTTCAGGTGAAGAGGCAGTACCAAACAGATTTGCAGGGAAACGTTCAAACGTTGCCGCTTTGCCCGTGTACTTCTCTTGCCAGGAAGAAAACTTTTTTTTATCAAATTCGTCCGTTTATTTTCACGTCCATCTCAGAGATTTTGAAATCCGTCCTACATACTATATTTTAACAAAATGAAATTTTATTGGTGCTTTCCGAAAGGCCAAATCATTTGTGTGATAAGAAACGCACAATAGCTGCTAAAACAGTTGGCAAAATTGCATAAACCCCACAAAGAAATGCAGTCCAAAATAGGAACGTAGACATGTTAGCCCGTCCAATAAATTGTAAAAATTTGAACTAGACCCCATCAGTGAATCTATTTTAATATTTTGATGTAGATTCAATCGTTTTCGAGAGCCAAGATTCCCTCAAGTATACTTGTGCAAACTATTTATCTCAATACCGTTGGTCGTAGATGGTACCGTGTTGAAGTGACCTCTATCGATCCATGACAGAACTACACATGATATAAAGCCACCGGACAAAGCCATACCATGACATTAACACTATAACAGCAGGTTTTCCAGTACATGTATTTACCTAGTGTGAATAATGTGTTTCACTTCCACTTCCTCTTATTAAGTATTTCAGTCGGTCTATAAATATACCGAAGTTCTCGTGTTCTAATAGACTATTTGTGACATAATAAATATGTTAAAATTTTTGTTGTTGTGTTGTGTGTAGCGATACAGCCTCAAAGGCGTTGTATGTAAATTGTATTATTTTTTCGTCCAATGGTGGAGTCGGTAACATCATTACCGGAAAAGTATTGTGTGTACATAGAGAATGACATGTAAAATACTGCGGAAACGGAACGCTAGTTAGACGAATTTTGACAGAAATTGAAAGGCAAGGTACTGTACTAACAGTATCGTTAGATACAACTTATTGTGTGGACCTTTTAAAAGTTATACAAGAGTAGGTCGCTAGAACGCTAGGAACCAAGCATTTTTCTACAGTATCCAAGAGTGTAGTTTGCGACTTGTGTTTTGTATACGGGTTGGATGTTACATATCTATTCTAAAGCATTCCAAGACAAGCCACAGGCATGACAAGACATACAGATGATATATTTTTGGTTATCTTTTTTTGAAGAAACACTGCTGTGAGATATTTATATATTGTGGGGAATTAAAAAGTCTCAAATACTAGAACTTTCTGTGTTGTCCTTCTTAGTGTTGCGATATTTTTAAAGAAGTCTAAGAAATAATTTGATACGTTGAAACAAATTTCTCACCAAAATTTCTCACAAATAAGTGTAAAAGACTGGGTTGTAACAACTGCATGTAGGTATAGGTGCAATCACTGGTCAAGTTGGGATATTATACTGTTGAAAATATGTTCTATGTTTACGAGGGAAATTGCTTGGCTGTTATTGCCACGTCATAATGTGCCAAAAGACTCGCTCACACACACACACACACACACACAAAGCTATAATACGGAATATTTGGACAATACAAAAAGTAGATTTTCCTGCCATTTCTTTACATAGTAAGCTAATTCTACCATTGAGCATTGACTATCATAGTCTAGGCGATTGGTGCAAAATATGGCTAGAATTGTGCAAAATGTGGTAAAAGCATGAAACTTGGTATGATGAATCCTGTGTATGTACTAAATATTTTTCAAGGGTGGTGCCAATTCAAAATGCTGTTTCTTAGCAACGGTTGCTAGGTAACCAATTTTCCCAGCAAATAGCTACACTATTGACGCCTGTGCTATAATGATTCAAGTTACAATGATACAATTTGGTCGAATCATACAACAAATATGTCTCCTTAGCATGTTGTGCATATTCGTTTGTCAAGACCAACATAATTTGTAAAAAAAAAAAAGTTGTGTGGTGCAGTTTTTGACTAAAAATGTCTATTTTGGGCTTCTGATTTTTAAGTACATCGATAATCATTAAAAGTTTTTTTTTGTCAAACTACAAATGTAGATTTCAAGATCCCCTATCAGATACATTGCACTTTTAGTTGTTGCTTAGTCATAATTTTTTAATTAAGATGGCCGTTTTGGGCTATTTTTGACCAAAAATGTCTATTTTGGGGGTGTTAAACTATGATAAAACAAAGCAGCATAATTTGAGTAATACTTATCCAAATAACATCAAAATAAGTAAAGGCAGCAAGAAGCAGGAGAGTTTTCTTTTTCTAACCTTTCAAAGTACCTAGCATGTTTCTATGGCAACCGTTGCTAAGGAAAAGTTACTTCCATAGCAACGGAAAGGCTTGGATCATTATTAGTCGACAAAACTAATTGATTTAAGAAACACTTGTAGATTTTCCTGCCATTTCTTTACATTGTAAGCTAAATCTACCCTTTAGCATTGAAATATCAAGGCTCAGTGAGAGAAGTTGCAACATCAGTGCATCATACAAATATGTCTACAAACTGTGATCTTCCTACACGGAACTGAAGCTTTCACCCGTTATGGCGTCAAGATTACAAAGTGTGCGTTACTTTAATCGCTTGAATTGGATAGGGATACTCGTGGACAGATAGAAGAAAGTCATTTGAGTACTGAAAACTACTTTGTTACTTTTCTACAGGGATTGAAACCTATTCGGATTAATTCATATGCGGTAAAATCGGGGCCCCGGAAAGCTCCATTTCTACCATTGACGCTGAATATCCTTAACTTTCACACGTTTTTGCATCAAGATAACAAAATGTGCGTTACTTAAATCACTTAAATTGCATAGGAATACCTGTGGGCGGATAGCAGTCAGTCATCTGAGCACTGAAAATTACTTTGTTACTTTTCTACAGTTTGTGGATTACAATTCCCTACCAAGGCACCTTTCGGTAACCGCAAAGTGACCCCTTGGTGAAACCGCTAAGCGAACCCTTCGGTAACCGAAAAGTGACCCCCTATGATGGAACTTCCGGAATCCTAATCAAAATGTGCTTTACTTTTCTTACTTGAATTTCATAATAAAACCCGTAAGGAGTAGGCAGAAAGCAATTTGAGTACTGAAAATTACTTCCTTACTCTTCTAAAAGGCTCGAAAGCGAACGAAGTTTCCCCCTGTCGAAACCGCTAAGCGAACTCTTCGGTAACCGCAAATTGACCTCATACGATGGAACTTTCCAGAATCTTCAACAAAATGTGCGTTACTTTTGTGACTTGAATTACGAAGTTAAACCCGTAAGGAGTAGGCAGAAAGCAATTTGAGTACTCAAAATTACTTGCTTACTTTTCTACAAGGATCCAAAGTAAACGAAGTTTCCCCTTGGCGAAACTGCTAAGCGAACCCTTCGGTAACCAGAATTTCGACCCCATACGATGGAACTTCCAGAATCTTCAACAAAATGTGCGTTACTTTTGTCACTTGAATTTCGAAGTTATACCCGTAAGGTTCAGGCAGAAAGCAATTTGAGTACTCAAAATTACTTCCTTACTTATCTACAAGGCTCGAAAGCGAACGAAGTTTCCCCTTGGCGAAACCGCTAAGCGAACCCTTCGGTAACCGCAAAGTGACCCCATACGATGGAACTTTCCAGAATCTTCAACAAAATGTGCGTTACTTTTGTCACTTGAATAACGAAGTTAAACCCGTAAGGAGTTGGCAGAAAGCAATTTGAGGACTCAAAATTACTTCCTTACTTTTCTAAAAGGCTCGAAAGCGAACGAAGTTTCCCCCGGTCGAAAGACGAAACCGCTCAGCGAACCCTTCGGTAACCGCAAATTGACCTCATACGATGGAACTTTCCAGAATCTTCAACAAAATGTGCGTTACTTTTGTCACTTGAATTACGAAGTTAAACCCGTAAGGAGTAGGCAGAAAGCAATTTGAGTACTCAGAATTGCTTCCTTACTTTTCTACAAGGCTCGACAGCGAACGAAGTTTCCCCTTGGCGAAACTGCTAAGCGAACCCTTCGGTAACCTTAAAGTGACCCCATACGATCGAACTTCCAGAATCTTCAACAAAATGTGCGTTTTTTTTTCTCACTTGAATTTTTAATAGTAAAAACCGTAAGAAGTAGGCAGAAAGCAATTTGAGTACTGTAAATTACTTCCTTACTTTTCTACAAGGATCCAAAGCGAATGAAGTATCCCCTTGGCGAAACCGCTAAGCGAACCCTTCGGTAACCATAATTTCGACCCCATACGAACGACTTTACAGAATCTTCAACAAAATGTGCGTTACTTTTGTCACTTGAATGTAATAGTAAAACCCGTATGGAGTAGGCAGAAAGCAATTTGAGTATTCAAAATTACTTCCTTACTTTTCTACAAGGCTCGAAAGCGAACGAAATTCCCCTTGGAGAAACCGCTAAACGAACCCTTCGGTAACCGCAAATTGACCTCATACGATGGAACTTCCAGAATCTTCAACAAAATGTGCGTTACTTTTTCCACTTTAATTTCGAAGTTAAACCCGTAAGGAGTAGGCAGAAAGCAATTTGAGTACTCAAAATGACTTCCTTATTTTTCTACAAGGCTCGAAAGCGAACGATGTTCCCCTTGGCGAAACCGCTAAGCGAATCCTTCGGTAACCGCAAAGTGACCCCATACGATGGATCTTCCAGAATCTTCAACAAAATGTGCGTTACTTTTGTCACTTGATATGCGAAGTCAAACCCGTAAGGAGTAGGCAGAAAGCAATTTGAGTACTCAAAATGACTTCCTTACTTTTCTACAAGGCTCGAAAGCGAACGAAGTTTCCCATGGGCGAAACCGCTAAACGAACCCTTCGGTAATCGCAAAGTGACCTCATACGATGGAACTTCCAGAATCTTCAACAGAATGTGCGTTACCTTTGTCACTTGAATGTCATAGTAAAACCCGTAAGGAGTAGGCAGAAAGCAATTTGAGTACTCAAAATTACTTCCTTACTTTTCTACAAGGCTCGAAGCAAACGAAGTTTCCCATGGGCGAAACCGCTAAGCGAACCCTTTGGTAACGGTAAATTGACCCCATACGATGGAACTTCCAGAGTCTTCAACAGAATGTGCGTTATTAATTACTTTTGTCACTTGAATTGCGAAGTTAAACCCGTAAGGAGCGGGCAGAAAGCAATTTGAGTACTCAAAATTACTTCCTTACTTTTCTACAAGGATCCAAAGCAAAAGAAGTTTCCCCTTGGCGAAACCGCTAAGCGGACCCTTCTGTAACCGCAAATTGCCCCCATACGATGGAACTTCCAGAATCTCCAACAAATTGTGCGTTACTTTTGTCACTTGTATTTCGAAGTTAATGCCGTAAGGAGTAGACAGAATGCAATTTGAGTACTCAAAATTACTTCCTTACGTATCTACAAGGCTCGAAAGCAAACGAAGTTTCCCATGGGTGAAACCGCTAAGCGAACCCTTCGGTAACCGCAAATTGACCCCATACGATGGAACTTCCAGAATCTTCAACAGAATGTGCGTTACCTTTGTCACTTGAATGTCATAGTAAAACCCGTAAGGAGTAGGCAGAAAGCAATTTGAGGACTCAAAATTACTTCCTTTCTTTTCTACAAGGCTCGAAAGCGAACGAAGTTTCTCCTTGGCGAAACCGCTAAGCAAACCCTTCGGTAACCGCAAATTGACCCCATACGATGGAACTTCCAGAGTACTAATTAAAAGCATGCGTTACTTTTGTCACTTGAATTTCATGGGGAAACCCGTATGGAGTAGGCAGAAAGCAATTTGAGGACTCAAAATTACTTCCTTACTTTTCTACAAGGCTCGAAAGCGAAAGAAGTTTCCCATGGGCGAAACCGCTAAAAGAACCCTTCGGTAACCGCAAATTGACCCCATAAGATGGAACTTCCAGAATCTTCAACAGAATGTGCGTTACCTTTGTCACTTGAATTACGAAGTTAAACCCGTATGGAGTAGGCAGGAAGCAATTTGAGTACTCAAAATTGCTTCCTTACTTTTCTACAAGACTCGACAGCGAACGAAGTTTCCCCTTGGAGAAACCACTAAGCGAACCCTTCGGTAACCTTAAGTGACCCCATACGATCGAACTTCCAGAATCTTCAACAAAATGTGCGTTTTTTTTCGTCACTTGAACTTTTAAAAGTAAAAACAGAAAGAAGTAGGCAGAAAGCAATTTGAGTACTCAAAATTACTTCCTTACTTTTCTACAAGGCTCGAAAGCGAACGAAGTTTCCCCTTGGCGAAACCGCTAAGCGAACACTTCGGTAACCTTAAAGTGACCCCATACGATCGAATATCCAGAATCTTCAACAAAATGTGCGGTTTTTTTTCGTCACTTGAATTTTCAATAGTACAAACCGTAAGAAGTAGGCAGAAAGCAATTTGAGTACTCAAAATTACTTCCTAATTTTTCTACAAGGCTCGAAAGCGAAGGTCCCCTTGGCGAAACCGCTAAGCGAACCCTTCGGTAACCGCAAATTGACCCCATACGATGGATCTTCCAGAATCTTCAACAGAATGTGCGTTACTTTTGTGACTTGAATTGCGAAGTTAAACCCGTAAGGAGTAGGCAGAAAGCATTTGAGTACTCAAAACTACTTCCTTACTTTTCTACAAGCCTCGAAAGCGAACGAAGTTTCCCCTTGGCGAAACCGCTAAGCGAACCCTTCGGTAACCGCAAAGTGACCCCATACGATGGAACTTTCCAGAATCTTCAACAAAATGTGCGTTACTTTTGTCAGTTGAATTTCGAAGTTAATCCCGTAAGGAGGAGGCAGAAAGCAATTTGAGTACTGTAAATTACTTCCTTACTTTTCTACAAGACTCGGAAGCAAACGAAGTTTCCCATGGGCGGAACCGCTAAGCGAACCTTTCGGTAACCGCAAAGTGACCCCATACGATGGAACTTCCAGAATCTTCAACAGAATGTGCGTTAATTTTGTCACTTGAACGTCATAGTAAAACCCATAAGGAGTAGGCAGAAAGCAATTTGAGTACTCAAAATTACTTCCTTACTTTTCTACAAGACTCGGAGGCAAACGAAGTTTCCCATGGGCGGAACCGCTAAGCGAACCTTTCGGTAACCGCAAAGTGACCCCATACGATGGAACTTCCAGAATCTTCAACAGAATGTGCGTTAATTTTGTCACTTGAACGTCATAGTAAAACCCATAAGGAGTAGGCAGAAAGCAATTTGAGTACTCAAAATTACTTCCTTTCTTTTCTACAAGGCTCGAAAGCGAACGAAGGTTCCCCTTGGCGAAACCGCTAAGCAAACCCTTCGGAAACCGCAAAGTGACCCCATACGATGGATCTTCCAGAGTACTAATTAAAATGTGCGTTACTTTTGTCACTTGAATATTATGGGGAAACCCATATGGAGTAGGCAGAAAGCAATTTGAGTACTCAAAATTACTTCCTTACTTATCTACAAGGCTCGAAAGCGTACGAAGTTTCTCCTTGGCGAAACCGCTAAGCGAACCCTTCGGTAACCGCAAAGTGACCCCATACGATGGAACTTCCAGAATCTTCAACAAAATGTGCGTTAATTTTGTCACTTGAATGTCATAGTAAAACCCGTAAAGAGTAGGCAGAAAACAATTTGAGTACTAAAAATTACTTCCTTTCTTTTCTAGAAGGCTCGAAAGCGAACGAAGGTTCCCCTTGGCGAAACCGCTAAGCAAACCCTTCGGTAACCGCAAAGTGACCCCATACGATGGATCTTCCAGAGTACTAATTAAAATGTGCGTTACTTTTGTCACTTGAATATTATGGGGAAATCCATATGGAGTAGGCAGAAAGCAATATGAGTACTCAAAATTACTTCCTTTCTTTTCTACAAGGCTCGAAAGCGAACGAAGTTTCCCCTTGGCGAAACCGCAATGCAAACTCTTCGGTAACCTGCAAGTGAACCCATTGTATGGAACTTCCAGAATCTTCAACAGAATGTGTGTTACTTTTGTTACTTGAATGTCATAGTAAAACCCGTAAATAGAAGGCAGAAACCAATTTGTGTACGAAAAAAATAATTCCTTACTTTTCTAAAAGGCTCGAAAGCGAACGAAGTTTCCCCCTGTCCAAACCGCTAAGCGAACCCTTCGGTAACCGCAAATTGACCTCATACGATGCAACTTTCCAGAATCTTCAACAAAATGTGCGTTACTTTTGTCACTTGAATTACAAAGTTAAACCCGTATGGAGTAGGCAGAAAGAAATTTGAGTACTCAAAATTACTTCCTTACTTTTCTACAAGGCTCGAAAGCGAACGAAATTTCCCCTTGGCGAAACCGCTAAGCGAACCCTTCGGTAACCTTAAAGTTACCCCATACGATCGAACTTCCAGAATCTTCAACAAAATGTGCGTTTTTTTTTTTTCGTCACTTGAATTTTTAATAGTAAAAACCGTAAGAAGTAGGCAGAAAGCAATTTGAGTACTCAAAATTACTTCCTTACTTTTCTACAACGATCCAAAGCGAACGAAGTTTCCCCTTGGCGAAACCGCTACGCGAACCCTTCGGTAACCGGAAAGTGACCCCATACGATGGAACTTCCAGAATCTTCAAAAGAATGTGCGTTACTTTTGTCACTTGAATGTCATAGTAAAACCCGTAAGGAGTAGGCTGAAAGCAATTTGAGTACTCAAAATTACTTCCTTACTTTTCTACAAGGCTTGAAAGCGAACGAAGTTCCAATTTGCAAAACCGCTAAGCGAACCCTTCGGTAACCGCAAATTGACCTCATACGATGGAACTTTCCAGAATCTTCCACAAAATGTGCGTTCCTTTTCTCACTTGAATTTCGAAGTTAAAGTCGTAAGGAGTAGGCAGAAAGCAATTTGAGTACTCAAAATTACTTCCTTACTTTTCTACATGGCTTGAAAGCGAACAAAGTTTCCCCTTGGCGAAACCGCTAAGCGAACCCTTCGGTAACCAGAATTTCGACCCCATACGAACGACTTTACAGAATCTTCAACAAAATGTGCGTTACTTTTGTCACTTGAATGTCATAGGAAAACCCGTAAGGAGTTGGCATAAAGAAATTTGAGTACTCAAAATGACTTCCTTACTTTTCTACAAGGCTCGAAAGCGAACGAAGTTTCCCATGGGCGAAACCCGCAAGCGAACCCTTCGCTAACCGGAAAGTGACCCCATACGATGGAACTTCCAGAATCTTCAACAGAATGTGCGTTACCTTTGTCACTTGAATGTCATAGTAAAACCCGTAAGGAGTAGGCAGAAAGCCAATTGAGTACTCAAAATTACTTCCTTACTTTTCTACAAGGCTCGAAAGCAAACGAAGTTTCCCATGGGCGAAACCGCTAAGCGAACCCTTTGGTAACGGCAAATTGACCCCATACGATGGAACTTCCAGAGTCTTCAACAGAATGTGCGTTATTAATTACTTTTGTCACTTGAATTGCGAAGTTAAACCCGTAAGGAGCGGGCAGAAAGCAACTCGAGTACTCAAAATTACTTCCTTACTTTTCTACAAGGATCCAAAGCGAAAGAAGTTTCCCCTTGGCGAAACCGCTAAGCGGACCCTTCGGTAACCGCAAATTGCCCCCATACGATGGAACTTCCAGAATCTCCAACAAAATGTGCGTTACTTTTGTCACTTGTATTTCGAAGTTAATCCCGTAAGGAGTAGGCAGAAAGCAATTTGAGTACTCAAAATTACTTCCTTACTTATCTACAAGGCTCGAAAGCGAACGAAGTTTGCCATGGGTAAAACCGCTAAGCGAACCCTTCGGTAACCGCAAATTGACCCCATACGATGGAACTTCCAGAATCTTCAACAGAATGTGCTTAACCTTTGTCACTTGAATGTCATAGTAAAACCCGTAAGGAGTAGGCAGAAAGCAATTTGAGGACTCAAAATTACTTCCTTTCTTTTCTAAAAGCTCGAAAGCGAACGAAGTTTCTCCTTGGCGAAACCGCTAAGCAAACCCTTCGGTAACCGCAAATTGACCCCATACGATGGAACTTCCAGAGTACTAATTAAAACGTGCGTTACTTTTGTCACTTGAATTTCATGGGGAAACCCGTAAGGAGTAGGCAGAAAGCAATTTGAGTACTCAAAATTACTTCCTTACTTTTCTACAAGGCTCGAAAGCGAACGAAGTTTCCCCTTGGCGAAACCGCTAAGCGAACCCTTCGGTAACCTTGAAGTGACCCCATACGATCGAACTTCCAGAATCTTCAACAAAATGTGCGTTTTTTTTCGGCACTTGAATTTTTGATAGTAAAAACCGTAAGAAGTAGCCAGAAAGCAATTTGAGTACTCAAAATTACTTCCTTACTTTTCTACAAGGCTCAAAAGCGAACGAAGTTTCCCCTTGGCGAAACCGCTAAGCGAACCCTTCGGTAACCGGAAAGTGACCCCATAGGATGGAACTTCCAGAATCTTCAACAAAATGTGCGTTATTTTTGTCACTTGAATGTCATAGCAAAACCCGTAAGGAGTAGGCAGAAAGCAATTTGAGTACTCAAAATTACTTCCTTACTTTTCTACAAGGCTCGAAAGCGAACGAAGTTTCCCATGGGCGAAACCGCTAAGCGAACCCTTCGGTAACCACAAAGTGACCTCATACGATCGAACTTCCAGAATCTTCAACAAAATGTGCGTTACTTTTCTCACATGAATGTCATAGTAAAACCCGTAAGGAGTAGGCATAAAGCAATTTGAGTACTCAAATTTACTTCCTTACTTTTCTACAAGGCTCGAAAGCGAACGAAGTTTCCCCTTGGTGAAACCACTAAGCGAACGCTTCGGTAACCTTAAAGTGACACCATACGATCGAACTTCCAGAATCTTTAACAAAATCAGCGTCACTTGAACTTTTAATAGTAAAAACCGTAAGGAGTAGGCAGAAAGTAATTTGAGTACTGAAAATAACTTCCTTACTTTTCTACAAGGCTCAAAAGCGAACGAAGTTTCCCTTTGGCGAAACCGCAATTCAAACTCTTCAGTAACCGGAAAGTGAACCCATACGATGGAACTTCCAGAATCTTCAACAAAATGTGCGTTATTTTTGTCACTTGAAATTCATAGCAAAACACGTAAGTGGTAGGCAGAAAGCAAGTTGTGTACTCAAAATTACTTCCTTACTTTTCTACAAGGCTCGAAAGCGAACGAAGTTGCCCTTGGCGTAACCGCTAAACGAAACCTTCGGTAACAGCAAATTGACCTCATACGATGGAACTTCAAGAATCTTCAACAAAATGTGCGTTACTTTTGCCACTTTAATTTCAAAGTTAAACTCGTAAGGAGTAGGCAGAAAGCAATCTGAGTACTCAAAATTACTTCCATATTTTTCTACAAGGCTCGAAAGCGAACGAAGTTCCCCTTGGCGAAACCGCTAAGCGAACCTTCACTAACCGCAAAGTGACCCCATACGATGGCTCTTCCAGAATCTTCAACAAAATGTGCGTTACTTTTGTCACTTGTATTTCGAAGTTAATCCCGTAAGGAGTAGGCAGAAAGCAATTTGAGTACTCAAAATTACTTCCTTACTTATCTACAAGGCTCGAAAGCGAACGAAGTTTGCCATGGGTAAAACCGCTAAGCGAACCCTTCGGTAACCTAAATTGACCCCATACGATGGATCTTCCAGAGTACTAATTAAAATGTGCGTTACTTTTGTCATTTGAATTTCATGGGGAAACCCGTATGGAGTAGGCAGAAAGCAATTTGAGTACTCAAAATTACTTCCTTTCTTTTCTACAAGGCTCGAAAGCGAACGAAGTTTCTCCTTAGCGAAACCGCTAAACGAACCATTCGGTAACCGCAAATTGACCTCATACGATGAAACTTCCAGAATCTTCAACAAAATGTGCGTTAGTTTTGTCACTTGAATTTCATGGGGAAACCCGTATGGAGTAGGCAGAAAGAAATTTGAGTACTCAAAATTTCTTCCTTACTTTTCTACAAGGCTCGAAAGCGAACGAAGTTTCCCCTTAGCGAAACCGCTAAACGAACCTTCGGAACGGCAAATGCCTCATACGATGGAACTTCCAGAATCTTCAAGAAAATGTGCGTTACTTTTGTCACTTGAATTTCATGGGGAAACCCGTAAGGAGTAGGCAGAAAGCAATCTGAGTACTCAAAATTACTTCCATATTTTTCTACAAGGCTCGAAAGCGAACGAAGTTCCCCTTGGCGAAACCGCTAAGCGAACCCTTCACTAACCGCAAAGTGACCCCATACGATGGCTCTTCCAGAATCTTCAACAAAATGTGCGTTTCTTTTGTCACTTGAATTGCGAAGTTAAACCCGTAAGGAGTAGGCAGAAAGCAATTTGAGTACTCAAATTTACTTCCTTACTTTTCCAAAAGGCTCGAAAGCGATCGAAGTTTCCCCTTGGTGGAACCGCTAAGCGAACCCTTCGGTAACCGCAAATTGACCCCATACGATGGAACTTCCAGAATCTTCAACAGAATGTGCGTTAATTTTGTCACTTGAACGTCATAGTAAAACCCGTAAGGAGTAGCCAGAAGGCAATTTGAGGACTCAAAATCACTTCCTTTCTTTTCTACAAGGCTCGAAAGCGAACGAAGTTTCCCCTTGGCGAAACCGCTAAGCGAACCCTTCCGTAACCTAAATTGACCCCATACGATGGATCTTCCAGAGTACTAATTAAAATGTGCGTTACTTTTGTCATTTGAATTTCATGGGGAAACCCGTATGGAGTAGGCAGAAAGCAATTTGAGTACTCAAAATTACTTCCTTTCTTTTCTACAAGGCTCGAAAGCGAACGAAGTTTCTCCTTAGCGAAACCGCTAAACAAACCATTCGGTAACGGCAAATTGACCTCATACGATGGAACTTCCAGAATCTTCAACAAAATGTGCGTTACTTTTGTCACTTGTATTTCGAAGTTGATCCCGTAAGGAGTAGGCAGAAAGCAATTTGAGTACTCAAAATTACTTCCTTACTTTTCTACAAGGCTCGAAAGCGAACGAAGTTTCCCCTTGGCGAAACCGCTAAGCGAACCCTTCGGTAACCTTGAAGTGACCCCATACGATCGAACTTCCAGAATCTTCAACAAAATGTGCGTTTTTTTTCGGCACTTGAATTTTTGATAGTAAAAACCGTAAGAAGTAGCCAGAAAGCAATTTGAGTACTCAAAATTACTTCCTTACTTTTCTACAAGGCTCAAAAGCGAACGAAGTTTCCCCTTGGCGAAACCGCTAAGCGAACCCTTCGGTAACCGGAAAGTGACCCCATAGGATGGAACTTCCAGAATCTTCAACAAAATGTGCGTTATTTTTGTCACTTGAATGTCATAGCAAAACCCGTAAGGAGTAGGCAGAAAGCAATTTGAGTACTCAAAATTACTTCCTTACTTTTCTACAAGGCTCGAAAGCGAACGAAGTTTCCCATGGGCGAAACCGCTAAGCGAACCCTTCGGTAACCACAAAGTGACCTCATACGATCGAACTTCCAGAATCTTCAACAAAATGTGCGTTACTTTTCTCACATGAATGTCATAGTAAAACCCGTAAGGAGTAGGCATAAAGCAATTTGAGTACTCAAATTTACTTCCTTACTTTTCTACAAGGCTCGAAAGCGAACGAAGTTTCCCCTTGGTGAAACCACTAAGCGAACGCTTCGGTAACCTTAAAGTGACACCATACGATCGAACTTCCAGAATCTTTAACAAAATCAGCGTCACTTGAACTTTTAATAGTAAAAACCGTAAGGAGTAGGCAGAAAGTAATTTGAGTACTGAAAATAACTTCCTTACTTTTCTACAAGGCTCAAAAGCGAACGAAGTTTCCCTTTGGCGAAACCGCAATTCAAACTCTTCAGTAACCGGAAAGTGAACCCATACGATGGAACTTCCAGAATCTTCAACAAAATGTGCGTTATTTTTGTCACTTGAAATTCATAGCAAAACACGTAAGTGGTAGGCAGAAAGCAAGTTGTGTACTCAAAATTACTTCCTTACTTTTCTACAAGGCTCGAAAGCGAACGAAGTTGCCCTTGGCGTAACCGCTAAACGAAACCTTCGGTAACAGCAAATTGACCTCATACGATGGAACTTCAAGAATCTTCAACAAAATGTGCGTTACTTTTGCCACTTTAATTTCAAAGTTAAACTCGTCAGGAGTAGGCAGAAAGCAATCTGAGTACTCAAAATTACTTCCATATTTTTCTACAAGGCTCGAAAGCGAACGAAGTTCCCCTTGGCGAAACCGCTAAGCGAACCTTCACTAACCGCAAAGTGACCCCATACGATGGCTCTTCCAGAATCTTCAACAAAATGTGCGTTTCTTTTGTCACTTGAATTGCGAAGTTAAACCCGTAAGGAGTAGGCAGAAAGCAATTTGAGTACTCAAAATCACTTCCTTTCTTTTCTACAAGGCTCGAAAGCGAACGAAGTTTCCCCTTGGCGAAACCGCTAAGCGAACCCTTCCGTAACCTAAATTGACCCCATACGATGGATCTTCCAGAGTACTAATTAAAATGTGCGTTACTTTTGTCATTTGAATTTCATGGGGAAACCCGTATGGAGTAGGCAGAAAGCAATTTGAGTACTCAAAATTACTTCCTTTCTTTTCTACAAGGCTCGAAAGCGAACGAAGTTTCTCCTTAGCGAAACCGCTAAACGAACCATTCGGTAACCGCAAATTGACCTCATACGATGAAACTTCCAGAATCTTCAACAAAATGTGCGTTAGTTTTGTCACTTGAATTTCATGGGGAAACCCGTATGGAGTAGGCAGAAAGAAATTTGAGTACTCAAAATTTCTTCCTTACTTTTCTACAAGGCTCGAAAGCGAACGAAGTTTCCCCTTAGCGAAACCGCTAAACGAACCCTTCGGTAACGGCAAATTGACCTCATACGATGGAACTTCCAGAATCTTCAAGAAAATGTGCGTTACTTTTGTCACTTGAATTTCATGGGGAAACCCGTAAGGAGTAGGCAGAAAGCAATCTGAGTACTCAAAATTACTTCCATATTTTTCTACAAGGCTCGAAAGCGAACGAAGTTCCCCTTGGCGAAACCGCTAAGCGAACCCTTCACTAACCGCAAAGTGACCCCATACGATGGCTCTTCCAGAATCTTCAACAAAATGTGCGTTCTTTTGTCACTGA
>NC_049986.1:9152998-9166170 GCF_000003815.2 Branchiostoma floridae
TACTTTGACCTCCGGAATACTTTGAAGATTGCGAAACTCGAGCGTATATACGCGCGTAAGGGTTACGTAGCGGTAAGCTAAGGTAAACCTATACTCGAGAATATCTCGGCAACAATGCACAATATAATTTTGCGGTTTGTGGCTTACTATTCCCTACCAGGGCACCTTTCGAACGATACCAAGTTTGACCCTCCGGAATAACTTTGAAGATTGCCGAAACTCGAGCGTATATACGCGCGTAAGGGTTACGTAGCGGTAAGCTAAGGTAAACCTATACTCGAGAATATCTCGGCAACAATGCACAATATAATTTTGCGGTTTGTGGCTTACTATTCCCCACCAGGGCACCTTTCGAACGATACCAAGTTTGACCCTCCGGAATAACTTTGAAGATTGCCGAAACTCGAGCGTATATACGCGCGTAAGGGTTACGTAGCGGTAAGCTAAGGTAAACCTATACTCGAGAATATCTCGGCAACAATGCACAATATAATGTTGCGGTTTGTGGCTTACTATTCCCTACCAGGGCACCTTTCGAACGATACCAAGTTTGACCCTCCGGAATAACTTTGAAGATTGCCGAAACTCGAGCGTATATACGCGCGTAAGGGTTACGTAGCGGTAAGCTAAGGTAAACCTATACTCGAGAATATCTCGGCAACAATGCACAATATAATTTTGCGGTTTGTGGCTTACTATTCCCTACCAGGGCACCTTTCGAACGATACCAAGTTTGACCCTCCGGAATAACTTTGAAGATTGCCGAAACTCGAGCGTATATACGCGCGTAAGGGTTACGTAGCGGTAAGCTAAGGTAAACCTATACTCGAGAATATCTCGGCAACAATGCACAATATAATTTTGCGGTTTGTGGCTTACTATTCCCTACCAGGGCACCTTTCGAACGATACCAAGTTTGACCCTCCGGAATAACTTTGAAGATTGCCGAAACTCGAGCGTATATACGCGCGTAAGGGTTACGTAGCGGTAAGCTAAGGTAAACCTATACTCGAGAATATCTCGGCAACAATGCACAATATAATTTTGCGGTTTGTGGCTTACTATTCCCTACCAGGGCACCTTTCGAACGATACCAAGTTTGACCCTCCGGAATAACTTTGAAGATTGCCGAAACTCGAGCGTATATACGCGCGTAAGGGTTACGTAGCGGTAAGCTAAGGTAAACCTATACTCGAGAATATCTCGGCAACAATGCACAATATAATTTTGCGGTTTGTGGCTTACTATTCCCCACCAGGGCACCTTTCGAACGATACCAAGTTTGACCCTCCGGAATAACTTTGAAGATTGCCGAAACTCGAGCGTATATACGCGCGTAAGGGTTACGTAGCGGTAAGCTAAGGTAAACCTATACTCGAGAATATCTCGGCAACAATGCACAATATAATTTTGCGGTTTGTGGCTTACTATTCCCTACCAGGGCACCTTTCGAACGATACCAAGTTTGACCCTCCGGAATAACTTTGAAGATTGCCGAAACTCGAGCGTATATACGCGCGTAAGGGTTACGTAGCGGTAAGCTAAGGTAAACCTATACTCGAGAATATCTCGGCAACAATGCACAATATAATTTTGCGGTTTGTGGCTTACTATTCCCTACCAGGGCACCTTTCGAACGATACCAAGTTTGACCCTCCGGAATAACTTTGAAGATTGCCGAAACTCGAGCGTATATACGCGCGTAAGGGTTACGTAGCGGTAAGCTAAGGTAAACCTATGTCCGCTAAAACACCCAAAACGCACATAGAACGCACGATCTGGGTAATCAGGCGACGAAACGCTTTACCGCTTTCGCGCGCACTAATACCAGGAAGTGTTCGCTCCACGATTAAATCTCCGACACCATAAAACGCTTCGAACAACAAGCATTTGGAGAAGTATATAAGATCATAGATTGCTAAAGCGATAGCCGAAAAATCTAATGCCAAAACTATGGAGACAACCTCTGATTTGCGTCTTATTCTTAGGGACTATTTAGATATCTGGTCACTTGAAATTTCGAGCCGGAACCCGAAGACTATCCTGCACATTTAACTCTGACCCTGCGGTATTTTTTTATAAAGGTCGTATAGCACAATATTTATGGGCGACCCCTTGTGGTATTTTTTGCGTCGCAGGTCTTGAAATAACGTGTGCACGATAGCGAGTCGAAAACTGTGGTGGGTAGTAGAGGATTACGTTAGTTTTGAGGCTTTATGACTTGGGTTACAATATTTGTTTGGCTGGGTATAATTATGCGGATGAATCCGGTTCCCGGCTACCTGCGTGTGTCGGTTGCAGTATGGTTACCTCCGCTGGGGGTCAAATGAGTGGTTTTTTTTTTTTTTTAGGAGAAGAGGTATTCGAAGTACGAAGGCCCACACATACAATTTGAACCTGAAGTATCTTGCTATGTTAGCCCATTTTGTTGCGGAGGGTCACAGAGTTCAACTGTGAGTTTGCATATAGCTGGCAGATATGAAATCAAATTCTTTAACATTTATCCATTTCTATATGAAATGCGTAGTATTAGTAGTGAAAGCCTTTTCTTTCTTACATATTAAACTGTACACCAAAAAAAAGAGAGGAAGAAACAGACTGCATCATTCCGTAACCATGATAATAATTTTTACTATACTAATAATTGCTTCAATACCACCCTTAATTACCCCTTTGGGTTGTTCTGACGTTTTAAGACAAGACTGATGCATACAGTGCCCACACATAAACTCATAAACACATAGGCATTAACATGACGGCCTGGCGACTTTAACCAAAATTACAGAGTTCTAAATTCTATTCTATTCAAAATCTGTTCAAAATCCCAGTGTCGTTCCGCAACCACTTCTGAAACATATAGTTATGTGAAGACTAACGTAGAGATTTACCTGAATTTACCTGAACCGCAGAGACTGTAGTGCCTCCGCGATCAGGAGCTGGAAGGCGGGGAGCCCACTGTCCCTCCTCCGTCTAGCACGGCTTCAATGTATCCGTCAGTATCTTGTTTTTGAAGCATTTCCGACTGTGTTCTGGATTACAACATCCACAGGGAGTTCATTCCAGGCTTTAAAAACCCTTACAGGAAAGGACCTCTTCTGGACTTCCAGTTTAGTGCGCGAGGTATAGAGAGTTTCAAGAAGTGGTGCCCTCTGGAGTTGTAGGCTGTGCACAATGGAGTAAATAGGGTGTCATTGTCAATTCCCTCAAGTCCCTTGACAATTTTAAAGACTTCGATCATGTCCCCTCTAAATATTCCTACTGCTAATGTTGTCAGCTTCATTTTCCTGAGCCTCTGTCTGTATGGAGAAGTCCGAGTTAAATTCTCACGCGGCGGCCATGATAATCAAAAACGAGGTCAATGAGGCAAACAGACAAAACTTATTTCCAAAATCAGCTCCCATTTAGTTTCCCCCAAATTACACAAATTTTCACAATATAAGATCAAATGATAAATACTATAACCAGTGTTATGTACCGACAGATATAGCAAGAGTAGCACAGAATGAGCCCATAGTCCCCCAAGAGATGCAAAATAAAAACATAATAATGCAAATGTTTGACGGACATGCATCCATTCTCTTATTGGTCGATTTTCTAATTCCCATGCTATCACTGCTAATTATGATGAACAGTCTTTTGTTTGCCTCATTGAACTCGTTTTAAATTTATCATGGCCGCCGCGTGAGAAAGGTGATCGCCTCTGGAGTTCCGCAGGGTACTGTGTTAGGCCCTCTGCTATTCCTGCTTTACATTAATGACCTACCCGATTCCGTAGACTCACATGTTCGACTGTTCGCTGACGATTGCTTGATTTATCGAACTATCAGCAAGCCTTCTGACGCACAAGGGCTGCAGTCTGACCTCGATGCGCTAACAGAATGGCAAAATCGTTGGCTCATGTCGTTCAACCCCTCTAAATGTCACATCCTCCATATCACCCGTAAAAAGCACCCCATCATAACTCAGTACTCCCTCTGTGGAGAAGCCCTTACCGGTGTTAAGTCCCACCCCTATCTTGGAGTACAACTGTCCGACGATTTGCGGTGGGACACCCATATCAACCACGCCACTAGCAAAGCTGGTAAGGTCCTAGGAGTCATTCGGCGCAACTTGACCCATTGTCCATCTAGGGTCAAGGCCACTTGTTACAAAGCGCTGGTACGGCCTCACTTGGAATATAGTGCCATCGTCTGGGACCCGTACACCAACAAAGGGATACAGGCGGTGGAGGCCGTCCAGCGCAGGGCAGCCCGAGTGACCCTAAATGACTACCGGCAGACTAGCAGCGTGACACAAATGCTTTCAGACCTGCAGTGGCGCCCTCTCTCCGAAAGGAGGAGGAACGCCCGCCTCACCTTTTTCTATAAAGTAGTCAACAATAATATTAACATAGACGCCAGCAATATTCTGAAGCCTGCCCAAGGGCGCACCCGGGGTAGTCACGACTTCAAATATCAACACATATTTGCACGCACCGATATCTACAAACATTCTTTTTTCCCACGCACAATTCCCGAGTGGAATGCCCTGCCTGGCACGGTTGTAAGCGCTCCCAACGTTGAGCACTTCCGTGCCAGGCAGGCGGCCCGCCCGCCCTAACCCGGGAGCCTCAGCTCCCCCCCCCCTACTTTTGCCCCTCGCGGGGTCATTTGGGGGTATTCTATGTAGATGTAGATGTAGATGTCATATCTTTAATAGATCCCTACATTCGGAGATTTGGAGAGGGGGTGGGTATTTTAAATGGGCCGCGAGAATGAATCCGATCCACCCTCCTGAAAATCTGACTGGAATATTTGGGATAGCTGCAAAAGGTTTGCCAATGATGTAACTTATATAAGGTAAACTAGTACAATAATCATCCGACGCAGCGTATATAAAATAAATATTTCTACAGCAACATGCCGATAAAGTTACATAGCTGTAGTATGTAACGCATGTGTTTTCATTAACTTTAACAGCCCATTAAGTAGATAGTTCTATTGACATTCGATAAATTGTAAGGAGGAAGACACTCACCTCAGACATTTGCGCAGCACCAGGCTTCTTGTCGTACTCTATGAAGATAATCTTTGTTCACTATTTTCCATTGGAATGACGAAAAATGACGATAACAACTTGCCCGAAGTTAATAAAAGTAACCCTGATAAACCATATACAGTCCACAACAGGCGAAGCTTCCTCTACTGGAAGTGATATCCAAGTACATGGAGTTAAAATGCGATTCTCAGTGTGTGTTTTCATCGGTCCACCATTTTGGATGCCGAGAGTCTCGTACCCAGAACACTGCGTGATACTAGTAATCTAACCTGGACAAGAGAGGAAATGATGGTTGGGTTCCTATTCATCAATAATTAGCCGCTTCGTTAGTAATCAAGCAGAAAAAAAAGAGTCTTAACATGTTTCTGAAATGGTTGGGGAAAGATACGGCGATTTATAACAGGGCAGGCCGATTTTCACGACCCTTCTAAGATATTTGGTCCGCCAGTAAAAATTATTTCCCCCTCCAACAATCTTCCAAATGGAGTGATCTACGTGATGACAATGAGGCCGCGTTGAGTTGATAATATGGATGACATCTTATGGGAAACCTAAAACTGATGCGAGCGTGCGAATAAAAAGTCTTACACAAAGTTGGAAGAGCGGTAACATTTAAAAAACATAAGGGTGTTTGCTGCGATAGCTGTGGTTTCTGGTTCCATTATGACTGCCAAGGACTGAGTTCATTCATGTATCCTTAGGTTGGAAATTCTAATGTATCGTGGATATGTCTAAACTGTGGCCTGCCAAACTTGTCAACATCTTTCATTGACTTCCACACTAGCGTAGAATCTCCTAATCCATTTAGCCAGTAGTCCTGGCTTACCGCAAGCCTCGTCCTACAGGAAGCCTCGCCACGTGAGACGGAGGACTGGTGGACCGCGTGGCACGTTTGACTCAGGTTCGGAAGGTCCTGAGTTCGAACCCCGCCGTGTCACCGATCTTGTGCCCTTGGGATAGGCACTTTACACGACTTTCCTCACTTCACTCAAGTGAAAAATGAGTATATAGGCTACAAATTTAAGGCCTTCAACAAGTTTGGTAGCCTCAAAACGAAAGAAGAAGTAGACCCTTGCGGCTTGTTAATGCCAACTTTCAGTCGATCAAAAATAAAATAAAAAGTTGAACTTGAAACTTTGATTGAAGAAACAGAACTTCTTATCATCACAGAAACATGGCTTGATGATACTTTGTATTATATATCAGACTTCAATACGCACCCTCGAAAACGACTAACGACAGAAAACACCTTCCCTACATCACTCCTGATCCCAAACGGTCATGAGGAAACGAGGCCGTTATTACGAGGGGTGAACAACAAGTCCTCGGCCTCACCCAGAAATAATAAGCGCAACTCAGATTTCGAAGCATAGATGTAAAGTATAAAGTCTTATATGAATGTGTACCAAAATTCAAATCAGTGTGATCATTATACTTTCTAGACATTCGTTCTTTGCAAATCATAAGGTAAGTGGCGAGAAAAACAAGGGTGAATTGTGATCAGACATGTGTGGGTCGAGTTCCCCATGCCGTAAATTCTTTACATTAACAAAACACATTGTCAAAATGTTTAATGATTCTTCCTATTTCAAGTAGAAAGAGAAGTGGGTGTTTGACTTCCAGCAGCGCAAGTTGAGCCGCACACCTCAAGACACAGCTCAATTGTCCACGTTGTTTTCCTTCTCCTTTACCTAACGTTACTGGGTGTCGCCTGCAAAGTGATGATCATACTAATTTAAATTTTGGTACACATTCATCTAAGACTTTGTACTTGGCATCTTTGCTTCGAAATCTGATTAGTGCTTATTATTTCACACCCCTCGTACACACGCACAGCCTTGACGCATATTCGGTACATATCAAATCCAGGAGTTCCGCTGCAGTACAAGTCGCTAGGGGCCCAAAATCGACATTCTACATTTTAGGACAACCCATCCGGCCAGGCCTTTCCTAGTTATTCTATTCATCCACATACATTTGTGACATAATATATTCCTGTACATGTACATATTACGTACATACATACAGATGCTACCCATGCGCTACTAGTACTAGTACACACAAATGCTATAAAAATGGCACTTGCGGTAATCAAAACCAATTTCTATCGGGTCGTCTGGGTGTGATGCTGTGGCCCCACACGGACGGAACAGGCACCAACCTGATGTTCCTTCCGCAGAAGGACACAGACTACTCATCACCCAACCACTCCCAACCCGCGCTGGAACTCATGATTAACGCCTGGAACCTTGTAGTGGCTTCGTACGAATATGGAACAGGTACTTTTCTTTGGATTACTAGGAACAGGTAGTGGTGCGTACCTAAAGCCCGGACTTGGAATTAGACCTAAAAATGTCTAGGTCCAAGTCCAAAAAAACCTAAATGTCCGGAGCCAAGTCCGGACTTGCAAAAAGCAATCTGTCACTTACATTCCCTTTTTTTGTTCTAAACCATCTAAAACCTTCCATAGACAGTGAAATTTGCAATGGAAAAAGACAAAAAACAGTTCGTGTTTACACTGGCTATCATTTTCATGTATTTTTCACATTGCATTTCAATTCATGCTAACATGCAATTTTATATGCATCACCCCCTCCCCCTCAAAAAAATGCACATAATATGCGATGATTCAAAATAGATTGACCAGATTAATCAATATTTGTAGGTATGATATATCAAAGGATAGTGTATACGTAGGTTTCAATGAGATGTCTCTACGAAGAAAGGCTTTAGAATTCTGGCTAAGGTTCCCAGAATTCTGGCTTGCAGCCCCCGTCTGTTTTTTCTCAATGCATAATGTCGCTCACAAGCACTTGATAAACTCCGATGATCAGTTTATACCGTGTAAAATGATGGATAAATAAACAGACTAATTGAACTAAAAAGAACTAATTGGAAGTGCATTTTTTTGTGTGTTTTTCACTGCACATATTTAAAGCTATACTAAGGAATTTTTTGATTGATCACCAGATATAAAGGGCAACACTAAGTATTAGATTGACTGATTTTTATGTTTTTCTATCAACCAAAAAGAAGAGAAAAATACTGATAATAAAAACATGTAGTCAAAGCACCGCATTATTCTCAGTATTATAGATAACATTAAAGCATTTTATTTAGGCCTTGGATTCTACTATTACACTTCTCTGTGTGTTGATTCTTGGGTAAACATGTATTTGCACTTCTGTGCTGTAATACTGTATCTACCATCAACCTTTTTTGCAACCTACAGTACTTATACATGTGCTTCTTCATAACCAACTTCCAGACACAAATACCAACATATATTTACTACCATTGATATTTTTCATAAGATATGGACCTACATATTTTTACAACCAATATTTACAATTCAGCAGCTGTAATAAACCAAAAGTTGTAGTGGGGACAGTACAAAAATTTTACTTTTTCATTTTTTTAACAAGGAATTAAGAACACTACTATGGGCAAATATTGCAAAATATTCTAGTGGCAATGGCAATAGCCTTATTACAGGGGTGCATTAGCATTTGCACAAACCCTATGAGATTCGTATACGAACATTTAAAAAATATGTGATAAGCACGAATCACTACGAAAACGCACGAACCTTACGAAAATCACTATGCGAAAATGTATGAACCTTATGTGATTCGCACAAATCACTGTGACACACACGAACCTCATGCGATTTGCATGAACCTTATGCGAAACCGGCCAACCGCCGCTGAGTCACGTGGCATCACATCATTCACATAAGGTTCGTGCAAATCGCATAAGGTTCGTGTGTGTCACATAGTGATTCGTGCGAATCACATAAGGTTCGTACGTTTTCGCATAGTGATTCGTGCTTATCACATAATGTCCGTACGAATCTTATGAGGTTCGTGCAAATGCTTAGGCACCCCTGTATCACATGTAGATATGTGAATATTAACAGGCAGCAATAGCAATTCTAGATGTTGAGAGCTTAATGAAGTGCATAAGTTACGTGTTTCTGGGGATTTTTACCTTCTAAAACACTTCTGCACTTTGTTCGGCACATTTCTATAGCCTCCTTTACAGCCTTGTGGAAGCAGTGTTTATTTTCTTTGTGGGGTGGGTGGGGGGCACTATGTCACGATTTTCAACACATCAGGGCCAGGTTACTATGCCAGGAATATCGTACCAAAGCCCTAGAAGGCCTGCTTTCTTTCAGCATCTACAAAGCCCCACTAAAAACATGGGCAAACAGCATGAACTTGTGAAGTCCGCTCTCCATGCTTCTAGGGCTGATACGATAGTATCTGCATAAGAGCCTGGCTCCTCGATGTTGAAAATTGCAACTCAACGATAATATCAGCCCTAGTAACCTGGCTCCTCTATGTTCAAAATTGCAACTCAATCCACCCCCACCCCCTCCGAGCGTATAACTTTTAATTCGGTGTGCCCACTGCAATGCCATATACTGTATACTCAAAACTATTGCACTCAAAGAGGAAAAGCTCTCTACTTAATTTTTGACAACAACACATAGAAAAATCACACTGTAATATACAAAGGGTCATGAATAACAACAAGGAATGTACATTGTATAAGCAATGATTCAATAACATTATTTTTCAATACGAAAGGCAATTCTATACAAAGCAATTACAGGGAAAAACCGAGGGAAGAGAAGTTGCAATATTCACAAATTTTCTAATTTTCTTACAAGAAATAAGATTTGATCCGACAAAAGGAGTAGTAATAAATAAATTACTATTCTAATATTGAAGTCTTAACTCTTGCCCCACTTTTCGCATGACACTAAATATTTATTGGCCTAAAATGACAACATTTCATTCGTACTTTGATGAATCATTTTAGAAATATGACAGGAGTAACGTATGCAGAAAGATATCACCAGTATTATGCTTATAGGAAATAACACCATTGTATACTATTAGTCATATATGCCATACTTACTATGACATTTCTCTACTTGACAGTATACTGGGAATGAGATTCCATGACAGTGGTGTTCTGGGAATAAGATCTAGTAATCTGACCAATGGTATCACAGCATACTGCATACATTAAATTCAAACATCTACATGTCATTTTACCAACTACTATGACCTATTCTGAAGATTATACGCAACTACCTCTTAAAAAGCATTTGCCAGGACTTTTGTGAATATTGTTGCACCTAGCTTTACAAAGCCATTGCAGAAAAGCTATTCATATATACAAACAACTTGCACAGCATTTGGCCATTGCCGCTTAAGTGTCTTTCAACAGTTTCATTGCACAAGAAGATATATACAGTAAGTTGAATGTTTCTGACTTCAGCAAGAAACTGGTGGTAATTGTTATCATAATGTAGTACAGAACTTATGTGTCGGTCATTCTGATTGGTCTATCCAGTCCAATGCCTCACTTCCCAACCATTGCCCATCAAGTAGTTACTTTACAGACAGCTTTTTTTAGGTCAGCTTTTTTTAGGTTTGGGTGGGGCCATTAGCAACTAAAGGGCTTCTTTTGGGGCTCAAGTGTCACTATTGGATGTTAATTTAGACTCAAATTTGCCACGTTAAACATAGGCCAGGTCTAAGCCTTAACCCAACCATGAAAACATGGACAGGGTATGGTTTGGAAATGTGATTGTAGCAAAGACTATAGCTAGGGACACAACCCGCCGTACTTGCAAGTGCGTGCTGTCTACCAAAACGTGGGTAATCTTCTTGGATCCGTAAGTGGTAAGTACCGCCTCCGTACGAACACGTAGGGAATCCGACGGATTTTGGGGCATGCAGACACGCCGTATAACTTTACGTGCAGGCAAAACTTTGTGTGCCATCATGACACCTTGCGCAACCGTGTGAGTGATGTACGACTCCCTCCATACTCTTGCCAGTCATTCCCCACGTTTTCAGACAATACATGTCCGGCGTGACCTCCCAAAAAACGTACGGACAAATTGCACGTAGGGGGGGTTGTGCCCCTAGCTTATATCAGCTACCCATGCATACTACATGCCCAGTTCATTTTTCCCTTTCTTCAGCTAAAGTTCTTGTTGAATCTTCTTCTCCCCCTGGTCATCCTCCTCTCGCTCCCCACCCCCCTCCTCGTCCCCACCCCCCTCGGGCTCCTGATCCCCCTGTTCCGTGTCGTCGGGGAGGGCCTGAGTCTGGCGCTGGATAATCTCCGGACCCCCTCCGTAGATAGACACCAGGAACTGCCAAGTCTCCTCCGATATCTGTCCGGAATCCGAGCCTACAGCGCGGGAAATTTTGCCATTACTGTAAATCCACTTGCATTTTGCAGCACCCAAACTTCAAGGAAGTGAAAAAATAGAGATTTTACAGTATATCTTTAAGTTTGAAACAGTAGTAGCTATTTTTGTTTGTTTTATTTGGATCTCCATTAGTGTTACATATCGATTTACTAATTATTCCTGTAATGGAAATGTTGTTGCCTGTTTGCAAGTGTCGAAAATATTCCAAGACTTACTTTACTATGAGGAAGGATGAAAATTTTGGAGCCTTTCATTTTAAACGAAAAGATGGAATGAATATGACACACATACCTGGTTTGAGGCCAGAAACCAGCCCCTTTCCTGTAGCAATGCTACTGTTGTCTACTGGACCAGGGGGGTCTAGTAAAAGAAAATATGAAAGATGATGCTGTGTCATAAAAGACTTAACAATGCACACAAAAAAAATAATTAAAAATTCCATCCAATAAGTGTTATGCATTAATTGTTGTCAGTCCGACAAAGCATGAATGTAGCTGTTATGGAGCTTGACCACCCCCATATTGCCTCAATTTGGTAGCTCCTGAATTCAAAGTTAAAAAAGACTCACAATTCCTTGTGGTGCATGCTCACTGACCAGTCATTTTTCTTAGCGATCTGGCAACACCTATATTTTGCCTCTGGTGTTTTTTGTTGGTATTAACGTGACAATAGATGAATGAAGAAATAACATTTAAAAAGTTAACATTTAGAACCATATTCTGTAGTAGATAGCAGGAGAAGTGGTCTTGCATTTACCTTGTTCCTTCCCCTTCACAAAAGCCTCCCATTCCCTGAACCACTTCATACTGATGTAGTAAATGATGGGGGGTGAGTCCTCTTCCTGGAATGCCTTGTTTAACTAAAGGGAAAATAGTGTTAAAACCTTGACTTTTAAACTATGCTTTCTACTAAAGCTGGTAGCTTTTGCAGCACTATTACAAAACATACAATAATGTCACCACTTTTATAAACATACATAAAAACTGAACTTTTGATAATTGTTAACAGGTGCTGCTACTGTGCAACAAGAGTGCTTGAATATTTGTTTGCTTTTCTTCAAACAGAAAATTAATTATTCTTCATGTTTTGGCCCTTATCTTTACCCCAGACCTTTTGCATTTTTGCCCCTGTTCTGAAATATTTTGTTCTGAATAATTCCAGAACCAACAAATTAACTTGGCCCTAGTAGTTGGTACATCTTTGACTGAATATTTTGAATTCACGGTCAGTGAGGCAAATTCACAACGAACCTTGATGAAAGTCTCCATCTCGATCTTGCGCCGCTTCTCCAGTCGTTCCTGTTCCACCTGGCAGGTGGCGCACACGAACAGGTGGTTCACCACGGGACCGCCTCCAAACCTGGGGGTGAACATTGCGAACTTTTGATGTCATCCAGTAACATATCTATTCTACCATCAGTGGTAGTCACAAGAAAAACAGACCTAATGTTCAGTTTATGCAATTTTGTCCTGGAAAAATTTCCACTCTTCTCAAGAACACATCACAACATACAACATTCTCTTTTAAAGAAAGAAACCCTTTCCAGTAGAATGCAAGTGGATTGAGAAACAACAGACTGAGATTCAAACTCCCGACCTTCTAGTCCTCAAGCACAAGAACAATTACCATCCATTGTCCTCTTGCATCAAACAGAAATATGTATTTGCATGAGCTACTGTCAAAACTATTTATAAGGGCCACTCCATTTGGACTTTAGTCCATTTGGACTTTATAAAAGTGGTCAATGTAGAGGCGGTCACTATAGACAGGATTCTTGTATCAAAGTAATGAAAACCTTCCAAGGGATCATTAAATGGTGTCTGCATAGTTTTTATGCATAGGTGATGACAACAAGTAAAACTGTAACTTAAGGTATCTCGGTTGGCTAAATTGGCAT
>NC_049986.1:9166721-9172430 GCF_000003815.2 Branchiostoma floridae
CATCGGTAGCTAGCGAAAAGCGAAGTTACATTACAGGGGTATGTACCAAAATGCGGTGTTTTGTCATAGAAAAAAATAATATCAGAGGCAATACAAATGATGACGTCATCAATTTGGCCCAAAAAAAATCAGATTTAGAATTCTTTCATGCCCATCTATCAACATTCGTTCGGCTCTATTCTTTCTTAATTCATTAATAAGAAAACAGTGGAAGGTCAAAATGCCAATTTAGCCAAACGAGATACCTTAAAAATAGATTTAATAGACTGGTCCCACCTCTGTCAAAGTGTAAAAGTGCAGAATAAAAACATAAAAATGCTACTACTTGAAGCACATGCAGCCACTCTCTCATCGGTCAAACCACTAATTGTCATGCTGTCATTGGTTGGGCTGTGAAATGTGATGGCCAATCAGGATAGGTTTATTGCTCTGAGTCTGAACTATGTAATATAACACAAAACTAGTAGTACATACTTGTCCAGCAGATATTCCCAGACTGGTTCAGGTACTGTGGTGACCAGGTCTTCTAGGAATGAGGATTTGTGAGGTGGAATACCTGAAAACAAAAAACAAACTCGTCAAGGCTCCCACCCTAATCAAAAACTAAATTTCACAAGGCAAAGTGCTAGTATTGAAGCAAATTACAAATCATTAGTTTAAAGGTTTGGCAATGTCTTCCAGTAGTCTCAAAGCAGACCTTTGGTAAAAAATTGTGTTTTTCTACCAGTCTGTTTTATAGAACAGAAAGTTTCAATTTTTCACCCAACATCTGCTTGGAGATTACTAGTTTAATGGAAGATTCCATTGAAGAGGGGTGTACAGGGTTGTATTTTGTACCTCCATGTCTGCACAGGAAGTCATTGTTGCTGATTGGTCCAGGTTCTGCAAACATGGTGAACTTGTGGAGCCACTGACGCGAGATGTAGAACTTCATCAGACCAGGCTGTGGAGACAACAGAAAGGAAATCATATCAGAAGTTGAAAAATCCTTCCCATATCTTTTAGTGTATAGGGCAGAGCCTATCTCTGTTTCTATGGCCCTTAGGCCACATGCTCCACTACAGCAAGGGCTAGTCCATTGGTAGTGGACAGGAGTGTTTTCAACTACCATACACTTTTCAAAAGTATTAAGTGCTACGTAGAGTATAAAGTACTAAGCAGAGAAAGTCTTTTTAAGTCTTTGGTATGTCCAACTCAGGATCAAATCCATGATCAGCATAGACTATTCCCAGTAACAGCTGTCTCTAGTAACAAAAAATTTTCTCTAAAATCTTACCTCTTTTGTGCTGACCAAGTTGGCAACCTTGTGTCTCTCCCGTTCCATCTCTTCATTACGTTTTCTGTGGAAGAAAAGAATCATTAAGTTCTTGATGTCTTTTGCAATTACTTTGAGAAAAGCTAAAAAAAAATATGGTAAGCAAAAAATTAATATCCCCTCGAAATATGTAGTTTCTGTGAGTTTCTTCATTATTGTCAATTTCACGCTAATTCTGTCTCTGCAAGCCTGTGAGACCAACTTTGGATCTGGAAGAGCCAGCCTTTCCAACCTTCCAGTCCCAGATTATACCACCATCTGCATCACATCATGTCATTCTACAATATTCAAATAACTATGGACACACAACATGACAAACAAACAAACACACAGACCTAAAACAATACCTTTCTTTTTATGGAGGTAACAGCTTTTAGAAACTTTCAAATTACTTTTAAACTAAGCCTAATAGTATAACATGGCTCCTTCCTTGAGGCATCGCCAAAAAGTGTTTGTCATCTACTGTACCTGTAAAAGAGCACATAGGCCTCTGCGTTGGTGACGGCAGACTCCATGACTTCGGTCACGTACATGTCGTCAAACTCATACCACTGCCCGTTCAGATGGTTCATGCAGTACGCCGTGTAGTGTCCGCCGTTCGCCGTCCCGTGGTGACAGATCACCGCCACCAGGTCATAGGTCGTCACTTGCGACTGGCTCTCTGAAACATGGATAAAGAACATTGCTAGTTGCAGAAAAAGATGAGATACTCAATATCTAGACTGGTGAATGACATGAGTGGCAAACATTAGAATAGAGATCCTATAATAAAAAAGCTATATCATGCTATTTGCACATGTCATGTCCTTGGTGCTGAACTGACATTGATCAAGACTACTAAGTACTATAGATGATCAAGACTACTAAGTACTATAGATGATCAAGACTACTAAGTACTATAGATGATCAAGACTACTAAGTACTATAGATGATCAAGACTACTAAGTACTATAGATGCCCATAAGTACATGGTGATTTTAATTTTGCGCAGAGGAGAGCTCTAACAAGTTTCAAGTTCACAAAAGTATTATAGCTAGTGGAATCACATGCAGTTGGTTTTAAGTTTGTGGTGAAATGGTCACAGTGAAAACAGTGAACATGAAACGACAGCGAAAATTTCAAGAATTCTGCGAAGAAGTGAATGGCTGGCTGCAACTAGAACAGAACGGACAGCAAACAGTCTGGACATCTATGATGCTACTCCCTATTGGGAATCATTTTCACCATTTTTATACATTTAGAATCCATGACAGGATTTGAATTGGGCAACTGGGTATTTCAAACCCTGTATTACAAAATATGTGACCCACCTTTAGCCATGAAGGGCCTGAGGTCCAACCCTTCCAGTGGGAAGGACACGTAGTTGTTGATCTTAGTGGAGTACATCACTTCATGGCGGAACCTCTTCAGATGGATACACAGGATCTACGGGAAAGTAAAGAAAAAGGTAAAACAGTCATTAAGATTGCAGTCTTCTGTGACTTAATACAGTGAAACTTGTATGAGAGACCACTTCCGTAAAAGGACCATCGACATATAATGACCACTTATGGCCATTTCTGATTTTTTTCCCCCATAGACACAAGTATCAAGCAACGTGGCAGCTTGTTTTCGGTAACCGCAACCACCCCGAAACCAGTCCGTACGCGACCCAAATGTTGCTGAAGACAACCGCGTCATTGTCAAGTGTGTAGCGGCATCGATTTTTAATGATATTCAGCGTGAAATCCTTGTAAAAACGGCTTGTGTTTTAGCGACCAAAACATGCGAGGCGAGTAGCGGCATCAATTTTTCATCATAACTCATGAGAAATATAACCAAAATTGGCTGTACAGCCAACACTAACCCTGTTTGGCACCCTGGGATCACTAATGCCCAATCTAGAGAAATTGAGAATGTATGAGAAGAGCTTGCTATATAATTCTCTCTCTTATTTTGTTGGCTACAGCATGGCTTTGTATCACTTCCATCTCTGAGCATCAAACAACACAAACTTGTTGAACACAATTTTCTCAAAATGGCTGCCTGGGTGAATCTCTATGAGTTTATGAGGAGCAGTTTGACACCCGAGGCTTTACCTATTATAATATAAAAGGACGAATGAAGCTAACCAGGGTTTTAGCCAGCACCCGTCCTTTGACGGAATTTTGCAGTTGGGGAGGGAAAAAAAAATTGCCCATTCAGTCCTCAAAAATTGGTATATGAACTAAGATATAATAAAACTGTCTCCCTTGTGTAGTTTAACGCCAGAACAGCTTTTGCAGTTAGCCTCCATAGCAGGCTCTCTATGGACTTTTTTGGCACTTTTGCTGGCCATTTGTTTTTATACTGGGTCGCTGATTGCTGGCCTCTCTCATAGCCGTCCATTTTAGAGCCTGCATTTGGGCGGAGGTACAAAGTCATCTGTAATCGGAATATCCCGGGTGTCGCCTATTCACCAGACGTTAGGTATAATTCACAGCTCTTTGAGAGGCAGTTGACATGTCGGCTGCAAGCATTTTACAGCTCGGGCGACACGCGCCTCCCTGACGCCATCTCGTCATTTGCATAGAGCATGCTTGTTTACCAGCACGCAGGCAGGGAATTCGCACCTCCTTGTTAATCGCCCTAATCGTTTTATAATATGACTTTGTACCGCCGAAAAAATGCAGGCTCTAAAATGGACGGCTATGAGAGAGGCCAGCAATCAGCGACCCAGTATAAAAAGAAATGGCCAGCAAAAGTGCCAAAAAAGTCCATAGAGAGCCTGCTATGGAGGCTAGTTTGCAGTCTAAATTTACACCTCAAAATGCAGGAAAAACCATTTCAGAGGGTCTAGATTTCAAAAATTTTGGGAGCATGCCCCCGGAACCCCTTTCGAATGTTGTGCCGTCATTCCAGGTCTTGCACATTGGGCGCTCGATAGGATTCAAAATCAAGGGGACGGAAAATGATTTCAGGCTGGCTACAACTCTGCAGCTAACTACATCAATACTCTCACCTCTCAAATAGAAGTACCCCCTGGAATAAAAGTACCCCCCGGACAAATCTTCAAAATCTAATAAAAGTACCCCCTGGAATAAAAGTATCCCCCGGAAAAATACCAAATTTGACATGTAAACTGGGTCTGCCTGCTCGTTTGCACTCGTTTGTGGTGTTTAGGCATACCGATGTAAACTGTGTCCATGCTACTTCTGTCCAAGAGAAGATGATAACTAGGTAGGTTCTCTTTATTTATTTATGCCTGAGTACCGTATCAGTTAATTGTATATATAATGAACAGAATAACCATAGTTATCTTGTTCGATATATTATCTTTTTTTTTCCATTTTGTAATAAAAGGTAATACATAAGATTGATTTATAGTATTCGTAATTTTGTGAAAATTTACATGATACTTGTACATACATTTTCTACTTGGAACTTGAAGCAAGTGATCATGGAAAATTTTTGTAATACTTCAAAAAGAATGGCTACATCACACTGCCATAATCTTAGAATGTTTATCATATTTGGACTTTTGAAAAATGTCATATATATATATATATATATATAGAGAGAGAGAGAGAGAGAGAATAATACATTTGACCTGTACATATGTAATCTATTCACAATGTGCTGTGAGCTACACGTAGTTATTACATCCCATGGTCCAAAATACACGATGGAAGAAGAAGTGCACTGACCAAGTGAAGCTTTTAATGTGTAAAGGCTAGCTACAAATATCAGCACCTATTCCTCTCTGCATCTCTTGTTATCAATTCTACAAATTTAGTGAGAGAAAGAAGTCAAAGAACACAGAAAATATTTAACATTTTACACCTCCCCCTACATTCATATCGTATTGCTGATTCCTCTGCAGGCATTACCGCAAGATAAAAAAAAAGCACGTTCCTTTGAGCCCTTTGTAAATTTTGACTCCAGCTTTGAAACTGATACTAGCGAGCGCAATTGCCCCCTATATGCCGCGCGGAAAATGACTCCCACGCGTTACGGGCCGCGATCGGCCAACTAAAAAAATTCTAGAAAAACAAATTTAATACTCACAATCACCAAATTACTTGTGCTTTTCAATCAATATCTTATCTCTATGTGTACTAAATTTCTTTTAAAAACAAGTTACCGATGTTTAGTTAGAGCGTGATTAACGGGCAGGGCCACCCGGCTGGCGAGCTACGCCCGCGGCGGGCACCATTTCCGCCGAACGCAAAAATGCGTTCCACACTTTGACCCCGTTTCCGCCGGATATACCGAGGATTATGGTCCATAGAAACTTCATGAATGCATTATAGAGACTGTGGGGAGTATTCTGGTGTGTGCCGCAAATTTCTACGTCCAAGGTAAGTCTATTTATGACTATTTTAAAACTTTGACCACGATTTTTCCCCCGATAGAATTAAATTATCTATTTGCGG
>NC_049986.1:9177104-9259160 GCF_000003815.2 Branchiostoma floridae
GACAGAGGTCAGTAATGAAAGCATTGATTTAGTGCTTTTGAAGAGTGGAGGGGGGAGATAATCAAGGACACGTCAAGCTCAGTAGAGAAAGTCAATAACTTTTAGTTGTTATATGCACGTACTTATCAACATGGCTTCTGTTGCACTTGATGCATTAAAATGTTTTGATGTGTGCGCCATTGAAAAGAAAGGCATGCCAACCAAAAATGGAAGGGCTGTCACTGAGGATGCACTGTATGCAGCTTGTCGCACGTTTCAAAAACAGTGCGATGAAAGAACGGGGCAAGCGGCGGCTTTCCAGGCTTTCCTGTATGGGAAGGAGCCAGGTAGAAAGTGCCAGTTTTCCAAATTAATCGGGAATAGATGCAACATCCAATTTGTGAATGGTGCGGCTTTCTTCTTTCACTTGGAGGACATGAGGGAGTTCTTAGAAATCTGGAAAGGTGGTGGTACCCTAAGTATGTCCCACTCTTGTCTGCAGCAGCACTTATCCAACAAAGTTGCTATCGCTGGATGCAGGGCGCTAGGTATCCTGGAGAAGAGAGTGACCACGCCAATGTGGCGAGAAATCTTAGCTGCTACCAGCATCCTCGATCTGAACAGACAGTCTCTCACAATGAGAGCGGAATTTCTTAGACTATCAGAGGACGCATCAGAACTACTTGTGCCTGACAATAAAACCATATTTCCCGGCCGGGAGGTGGTTGATGAGGATGATGTGTGCCATGCCCTTCTTAAAGATTCTGAGGATGCTGAGCTGGATGCTCTCACCATCAGTGCCCTGGAGCTGATCTTCTCGTCCTGGGTGATTCTGATAGAAAAACAGCTCACCGACTACTTACCTGGAGGAATGTATGATAATCCTGATGAAAACCTGAAACAGAAATCTAAACATGTTCCCACAACAAATGTCACATGTGAAAGAAGCATTGGGTACCGAAATAGGTTACACCAGCTGAAACCATCTGCAAAGACCTTACACATCGAATCACTGCTTCTACTCTCTACAAACCACACAGTAGACTGGCTGGGAAAACTGTCTGAAGATGACAAAGAACGTGCATTAGAGACAGCTCGAAAAGCTGCTCCAGGATGCATCAAGAAGCAGAAAGAACGAGAACAGGAAATTCTGAGCCACCGCCTCGAACTGCTGAGGCAGAAACAAGATGAGAAGGAAAGAAAGATAAGAAGGGTATCCCAGGAGAAATCCAAGATTTGTGAAGCAGTAAGGCAAGATGGCGGTGAATGGAAGACTCCAGAGGAGGTTGAGCAGAGACTCTGTGAGTGTGCAACTGATTCAAAGAAGAAAGAGAAGATCCTTGCACAGCTCAGATTTCACAAAGTAGTTCTGGAGGACCCTCTACCAACAGACAAAAGATACTTGGTTCAGCAACAGATGACTGTGAATGGGTCGGTGAAAAAGTTTTCAATGTCAGAACTAAAGGAAAACTTGCTTGAGCTGATAGGTATGAACACTTTAAGATGCAATAACAACAATGAGGAGGATGAAGATGAGGACTCAGATCAGGAAGTTGAACAGGGTACAAAGTACATGGCTACGGACAGACGACTAGAACTGATACAGGCAGAAAAAGCAAAACTGAAGAAGAAGCGAGACAAGCAAAGAGAGAGACTTTAGGAATTTGTTTGATTATATTTGTTGTAATATGGCTTTGAACAGAAGACTTGAACTGATAAAGAGCAAAAGTGAAGAAGCGAGACAAGCAAAGAGAGACAGTAGGAATTTGTTAATATTTGATATGATATTTTAGATACAATAGTATTCACATATTTCTGCAGAAAAAAGGTATGACTTGTAAAAATGATGTAATTAATATGCAAAAAAGTAATTGATGTTAATTATTTATTTATGAAGTGGATGACAAAAAGTTAAATAAGTAATCTTGAAGTAATTAAGTCAAAAACAGTTGAAAACATAGTATAAGTGCATTTTTTTCTCAAAGCCATGAATTGATTGGATTATTATTTATTATATGCATTATTGGTGTAATTAATATGCAAATATGTTAAATGATTATACAACAAGAATTGGTATGATAACTTGAACTTGCTGGTCACCCATGCTGTGTCAGCTGACAATTGTATAATATATGTATTTTTAAATGTATCTTCTGTAATTTATGAAAGCTGCAGTGATTAGAATGCTGAAATTGGATTATTTATATTATCTAAAACACTAATCATATACTAATTAGAATACTTAAGATCATCTATTTGTTAGCTATATTGTGACAGCTGCCAGTTCCATTACTCTGTTTAGAGGTGGGCATAAAGAAAGTGTGTATGTAGATGATGTCTATCCAATTTGAAGGTTTTGTCTAATTAATATGCAAATATGCAAATCAGTCATTACATAAGAATTTAAATACAACTGACACTTTGCTGATCATGTAGTGACAGATGTCTGAGGTAACCTGAGAGAGAAATGTAGCCTGAATGTGTATAGGATACCTGAATATAGTATGTGATATTAACCTAATTAGTATGCAGACATACTAATTTCAATAATTAAATATTGCAAAACACTAATCATATACTAATTAGAATACTTAAGATCATCTATTTGTTAGCTATATTGTGACAGCTGCCAGTTCCATTACTCCGTTTAGAGGTGGGCATAAAGAAAGTGTGTATGTAGATGATGTCTATCCAATTTGATGGTTTTGTCTAATTAATATGCAAATATGCAAATCAGTCATTACATAAGAATTTATTTGCAACTGACACTTTGCTGATCATGTAGTGACAGATGTCTGAGGTAACCTGAGAGAGAAATGTAGCCTGAATGTGTATAGGATACCTGAATATAGTATGTGATATTAACCTAATTAGTATGCAGACATACTAATTTCAATAATTAACATAATCATTTACTAATTATAGACTAAGTGTACTGTCTACTTGCTGGATTTGGTTAGACAGTTGCATCAACTTGAATGTCTGTTGGTGTTAAGAAAATAAATCATGCTAATGATGCATATAGTGTGTGTGTAGTGTATTGATTTGCTCTAATTACAGGTCCCTCCGGTGCCATTTGGGCCCCATTGAACTAATGATTAAGGTTTTCCACAAAAATACCCAAATTAATTACTTCAAAATTTAATTTCTAGACTTAAGTTCATCCGATTTGAAATCCGAAAACGGCATTTTGTTCGGGGCTGCAAGAGCTATAATTTAAGATAGATTTCACTGTGTTATCACATTAGGAAAAAAATCACCTGTGCTAGCTACTGATACACACCAAATATGGCTTAATGTATTCATCTATGAGGCAGGTCCCTCCAGAGAAACACTTTCCCACGCTTCTCTGCACAATGCCCCGCCCACTGCACCATGCCTGCTGGCGGTAAAACTCCTAAAAGGCCTGAAGAGACTTGACTCCGCCCCTTTGGGGGCGTTGTCCAGTCAGGTTTACTTTTGGGGAGTGCTGACGGCATTTGGATTTTCCAAAACATAGAATGAAATCGGGTGGAACTGACAATAACTGATGATTAAATGACAGTAACAAACACTCAGAAACATATCTGATGGCAACAGCGCTCCAACTTTTCAAAAATATTTCATATTATATATTGTTAGTTCAGTTTCTGCTTTGATAAAATGATAAAAAGTATCTGCTATCGTGATGAACTTTCAACAGCCTCCCACAGCCTGATTGGAACGTACCAAGTGTCTGAGGGACAAGTGTCAGATTATTATTTTTTGCCTCCATAAAAATGACATTAATGCTGTTAAGTGGAGGAAGGCGCGCAAGTTACGAGGAAAAAGTGTTGAGAACGAGGAGGAAACATATTTGTACTAGTAGTTGTATTTGTACAAGTTCCACGAAAAAGATTGTCATACAAGAACACTCCCTCGGAAAGCCGACACTCTTTGCTTCCCACATGGGAGACCCGCCCTGTGCGTACTGGGGGACCTGATAAGTCACGTCAGGCAGCTCCCCCCAAAATAGTAAATTTTGAGCAAAAATACCACGGAAATATCGGCAGAAAAACCTAAAATTTCAATATTTTTGGGGTCCTAGGTTAGTAATGAAAGCCTCCATTTGAAAAAATAAATAAACGTACCGTCTAAAATAAGAATGTACCGGGTGGATTTTGAGGCTGAAAAAAATAAACGTACCGGTACGTTTATTTGAGAGGTGAGAGTAACAAACACGTCTTACCTCCGGCAGTTCCAGCACTTTGGAGAACTTCAATCCATTTCTTAGTCTGTGGAAAATAAAGATTGTGACACTTATAAGAAAAATATCGTTACTTTATAAGTTACGACCTCGGCTAATTTGGAATTTAGCCAGATCTCATTGACATTCAGGGCCACTTTGTAACCACAACTGTTATGCACAACTTACCAAAAGTTATCAAGATATTGAATGAACATGAGAAAACGTTCTGTACATACTTCCTGCACTTCTCACAGCTGTACATGTTGTCTCCCTTCAGGTCATCAGCAGAGAAGAATGCAGACAGACAGTCATCCAGGGTCACCTGGGGGCCCCAGAACCAACTGGGGGTAGAGCACAGAGGAAACATGAAGGGACAGTCTAAAGATTCAAGCATATGTAGGTAAAGGTACCATAGTACCTAGCTTTGGTTGGGGCCATCCCTTGGATAAAACATTAAATGGAGGTCCCGCGTCTGGGGAGATTCACACCCCACGCACGTTAAAAAATTTTGAAAACGACTAGGGGCATGCCCTCGTGTGTAATGGAGCATATCATTCTGGAGTTGTTGGTTCACTTCAAATCACCCGGATGGAGGCCTGGCGTACTTCCATTCCGTATCTGCTACACAGTGATTTACATCATACACCCAGATGGGAGACCTGGCGCATCCCCGTCTTGTATTCAGCTAGAAGCTAGAAGCCTTTTTTGAGGCTCACGGCCATTCCAAGTGCTTGGAATTCAATATCTAGTGGCACATCACACACCCAAAGGGAAAAGTCACATTTGCAGGTAATCTTTGCGGCTAAGACGTCTTATTCGAGAGAAGCAAACGAGAATTACAGGTCGTAACAGTGACAATAACAGCAACATTTCTGCTGAATGCAGCATTCTTGAGCATCTATGAAGGATGTTTAAAAAGGACAAATAAAGGTATCATCAAATTTACAATAAAAAAATTAAGATCTGCCATTATCTAGAACTTAATCATCTGCCAAAAGTTGGTCTGTCAAGAAATCATAATTCTGCATGGTAAACTTAAAGTGAGGAAATTCTTGTAAAGTGCCTTTCCCTAGATCACAAGATTTGTGGCATGATAGGATTTGAATCTAGGTTCTCTGGTTCCTGGGCCAAACACCTTACAGTTATGTAACACAACCCCACAGAAAAACAAACTAAACTCAAGTGACACAAAGAAAACTTAAGTGACACAGACAAATCTTAATTGACAGAACACAAATGCTGGGACCTTCATTATGTCTTCCACAACTAGAACTAGTACATCAGTTTAGAAGAAACCGCCAGTGTGCAAAATACCCACTTGCACACTTGCACATTGCAACCACTTTTTGCTTGGTGCAACTCACTAATAAACTCAGGTTGCACAGGGTGCAACTTAGATTTTGAGCCTCAGAACTCGATTTTGTTCTCAATTTACTTGATTTTTAGTTTGAAACAAACATGCTTATAAGTAACTTGTTAGTAAAAGGTTATGTATTGTACCTTTTTTTTCAGAAATTGGTGAATTGTAGGTGGTGCAACATGAAATTCAGTTGTGCAACCTAGTTTTTGCCCCAAGTTGCACACTGTGCAACCTGGCTCAGAAAAGTATTTTGTACACTGACCGCCCTCCCTTTGTTGACATTGAAAACTTCTCTTACCTTTTGAGCCAATCATAGAAGTACCCCATCCACCCCTGTGAGGCAGTGTAGGCATCAGTACAGGAACTCTTTATGGATGGGCCCTGTGCTGAGTGGAGCAGGGCCAGGTCCTCTTTACCTGGAGAATGTAAAATGTTTAGAACGTTACTAAACTGAATCAAATATATATAGCAGGCTCCAACACTGAGGTATCGCAAAAAAAATCAGCAAAATTCAAACACTGAAACTATATTCTCAACTTTTGTAAAAAAGGGCCAGATTTTGAGAAGAAGCAACTTTAATAGATGAGCACCCAGTGTAACAACTGCCTGAGGGACTCTCCATTATAAGTCAGGTACTCCCTCTATCAGAATAGATCAGAACAACAGTTACAAGTAAAGCATTTATCAATTCTTTATCAGCTATTACATCTAATTACTCCATGCTATTGAATAGGAATTAATAGCAACGTCTTCCTGATGGTCTCTTCTTTACAAGTCAGGTACAGAATTGATCAGAACAACAGTTACAAGACTAGAAAAGCGTTTATCAGATATTATATCTAACTTCTCCATGCTAGAGTTGAAATGCAAGGCAACAACATCTTGAGATTCTCTTCAGTCCATGTTGCAGTCAGGTGCCCCCTCTAGGAGAAACTATCAGAACTGCAGCTAGTATAACATTTATATCCTTTCACAAGGTATCAAATAGGAATAAAGACTGACGACTTACTGGGTATTGGCAGGGAGATGTCCTGGAAAGTTTCCTTGGTGCAGGAGACACGATCACACGTCAGACACTGGACAGAGCTCAGGATCTTCCCATCAAACACATCCGAGATGATGCTGTGGTGGCGTATATTTCTTTTCTTTCTCTGGGCTGTGAGACAAGTTCAATAATATTCTCTATTAGACTAACCCCAGAGGCTTGAAGCAAAATTCACTAACTTGTACGTCATACTCCTAGCAGTTAATGTTTGAAAGAAATTCATAAAAGTTATTGTTGCAAATAGACAAAAGATGTTCCAAATATTGGCCCAAGATAAATTTTACATAAAGCACGAAAAGTTTTAGAAATAAAAATTTGTTAAGGGTACAACTACAACAAAGCAAATTATATCTGTAATTTACAGTGTCATTTCAGTTACTAACACTTATTCTTGTAGCAAGGTGAAAATCAAGAAAACAAAATGCTGTGGAAAATTGAATTTAAGAACACTGTGAAAAATTCAAAATTTAGGTAAAGAATATAATGGACAAAACAATGCTTTTTTGTTTTACCTGATTTAAAGGTGGGTTGTATATCCTTTAGACTGGTCTTCATGGGACTGTTTGGCTGACTTGCACTTCTGACCCCCTGGGGACTGTTGGAGCGGCTGTGGGGCGGACTCTCTCTCATCGGACTGCTACTCGAACATCCTGAGTCCGAATCCGGTACCGAACCCGTCTCCGTTGTCTCGTTTGATTCGTCAATGTCAGCGTCAATGTCATGACCTGACCCGCGGCGCCGCTTGCTCTCCTCCTTGCTCTGGGTTCCCCGTATGGACCCCTGACACGACTTGACGCGCTTTCGCGGGGAACGGGTCCGCAGGTTCGACACGTACTCGCTGGGCTCCGAGACGACCCGGTTGCGGTTCCTCGCGTTGACTCTCTGCTCGCGGGAATCCAGGGTTCGGATGTCGCTGTCGGACGAGCTGCGCGGAATGGCACGGAGGTCGTTGTTTGGAAGGGAGGAGTCCTCGGGAGTGTTCTGCTCCGAGCTCCCGCCGGACTCGCAGGAATGGTACTCCTCGTCAGAGTGGCTGGAGGAGTAGTCCGAGGAGCGGATGGGAATGCTGGGAGTGGACGCGGTGGGAGACCTGTCCTCATTGGTCGGGCTGGTGTAGTCCTCGAACTCGGTGATTGGTTCCTTCAGCTCCTCGTGCAGTTGGTCCATTAGGCAGCGTAAGAATTCTTGGGAGTCCTGCAAGATCGGGAGGGGGGCAACATGTAAAAAATCTCTACATATTTCACATGAAAGCTACTGACCAAGACGAATAAACACCCGTTAGATTTCCCCTTTACTTTTGAGACTTTTAACAGTTACTGTAGATAAGTACAAGGGTTGAAAGCATTGTTCATACATACAAACACACCTCCGCCCCAGAGGCCTAGCCAAAAAAAGACCACAGATGTATTAGTACAGTACCTGTTGTGTATAGCCTCTGAACATGGGGTTGACCATCTTAATTCCATGGGCAATACTGACAGGTACCAAATAACTTGGTCTGAAACAAAACAAAACAAAACAAAAAACATGTATTAGATAACAGTATGGTGTAATGTTTTTGTGTAAAACACATGCATTTGTGGACTAAAACTCATAAATTGAGTTTTTTTACATGTTTATTTCTTTATCATCTATATATTTCAATTATCATTCATCTAATGTGGGAAAATCTTTATTTCGCCTGTAAGATTGAAAATCCACGGACAGAAAATCATACAGAAAAAAATTGATATTTCCAAACAGTCAGCAATGTAAAATGCATATATAGTACTTAAGTACCTTTTCTTGTGCCACATTTCTAACATGAGTTTGAGATAACTCTTGGACAGTCCAGGTTTCTTCTCTGTCTTTGACATGCCAACCATTCCCCCACACTCCAGGAAATAGTTGGTCAGAGGAGGGCTGAAAAACACAACACAGAAAACATGGCTCACAAGCACCCCCTTGCAATCTACACCAAAACTGCAGGTATACTTGAGAGACAAATCCAACACAAATATGCTATGTGCTGGTACCTTCCAGAATTCAAAGATGAAATAAATTAAGAAATGTTACAGAAGTTTTGTGGTGACCCCAAATTCACAACACTACAAATAGGCATTACCAAAAATATTTTTACTGTACTTAAGGATTCTTTCAACCGCAAACTTAAAATGACGCAAAAACCTCCTTTTCCCCTCAACCACTAAAAATCCCCACTAAAATAATCAAATTTACAGTGTTACTCTAACATTTGTCTTCGGAAAGAAAGAAACATAAATGCATTTTAACTTTTTACAGCTAAGAGTGTAACAATGCACATTTGGGTCAGTTAGAGTAGAAGTTAGTCGATGGAGGGTTAAATCTGGCGCTCACCAGTTGGAGAGTGCCTGCAGCGCTGCGTTCATGTAGCACGTGTTCCCGATGTTCTGTAGTCCGGTTAGACCTGTGGGAGAGGCATCCACTAATCGGGTCAGGGAAAACCAGAACGGAATACTGTTACACACAAAATACTCCATGCACTAACAGCTTTGGTAGAATCACTACTCTTCGTCTCAAGCACTACTGTAAATGCAGAAACTTTTGTGGTGGTTAAATGTTCGCGGTTTTTGCGGCGGCCGCTTCACTGCGAACTTAAAACCACGGGAACATTTTTCCATCACAGTAAGATACAGTGCATGGTGCTACAGCGAACTTAAAACCACAGCAAAAAGTCCCTTTTCCCGCAAATTTTTTAAAAACATGACCTTTTTTGAAAACCATTTCTTGGTGAATACTATGTACCTGATTTCTAATTCAAATATATCTTGTTTGAGGAAAAATATTAGTTTGTGACAAATTCTCACCAAAAAAAATACTATGATTCTAAGGACAAGTTTTAGCTCTTTGTCTATCACACTGTACTTTGATGTTGAAGTACTAAAGTTTAAAGAAAATCCCCTTCCTGTGATTTTCCAACCATAGACCATTCCTAAAATCCCTTGGCATGCTGGGAAAAACTGAGAACTCTGGGTAACAACACAGGAGGCAGTCTGTATGTCCCAGCATGCAATAGGATCTAAGAAAAGGTCTTGGTGCATGCAAATGTTCCCAACCTTTTGGCTTGATATCTGCATCATCATCGATGAAGTCTTCTTGTACATGAGAAGCGGCATCTCCTCCACCATTTCTTTGGTCTTGAGAAGTCTACAGTAGAATTAAAGAAAATTCTTCTTTCTTAAAAGATGCAAAATACTATACATAGCATACAAAAGTCATATATGTACAAGTAAAGGGTATCTTATTTCTACAATGTTTATCATTATCAACAAATGTAAACACTACATGATTAGATAGATGATCAGATGGGAATCAAATCTTTTTAACCATTCAAACCAGAGGGACGTCTGATTGGCTGGATGTATTGCAATCAAATTTGGTACCAATCAACAAGGACCGCTTAATATTTGACCTGTGAGTGTGATTGGCCAGATGGCAATCATATTTGGAACCAATCAACAAGGAGGATCTATAATTTCTGACCTGTGATTGGCTAAATGATCAAATGGCAATCAAATTTGGTACCAATCAAAAAAGGAAAACCTTTAATCACTGACCTGTGATTGGCTGGATGATCAAAATTCAAATGGCAATCAAATCTGGTACCAAGCAACAAGGAGAATCTTTACCCACTGACCTGTGATTGGCTGGGCGATCACAGAGCAATCAAATTTGGTACCAATCAACAAGGTGAATCTTTACCCACTGACCTGTGATTGGCTGGGCGATCACAGAACAATCAAATTTGGTACCAATCAACAAGGAGAATCTTTACCCACTGACCTGTGATTGGCTGGGCGATCACAGAGCAATCAAATTTGGTACCAATCAACAAGGTGAATCTTTACCCACTGACCTGTGATTGGCTGGGCGATCACAGAGCAATCAAATCTGGTACCAATCAACAAGGAGAATCTTTACCCACTGACCTGTGATTGGCTGGGCGATCACAGAACAATCAAATTTGGTACCAATCAACAAGGAGAATCTTTACCCACTGACCTGTGATTGGCTGGGTGACCTTCTGTACGGGGAGGAGGACTTGTTGTTGCCTGGCGACGTGGCAGGCTGGTCGAGGAACACCTCCGTCTCACAGGAGTAACACCAGGTACGGAACGTGGTCAGGTTCATGGTCAGGGCATGTTTCATGTTCTGGATAAACACCAAAACAAAACAAAATTTTATTAGGGAATGTTGTATATATCTGCATAATGCAAGTTAATGCTTACTTGGCTTTACTTACTGTAGCTATGCTTGATTTTGCACTGTGGAATTATCATTTTAGTAGATTTTTCTATACAGAGGAAAATAGAAGAAAACACTATAAATTCAAAGCTAAATGGTTCAAGATTAGTGGAGAGGGGATGCACACTTTATTTGAGATTTCCCATTTTATGTCTAAGTCCCACAGATTTGTCGGTGACTTGCCCCAAATCTTGGATGTGTATTTTATTTGGTGCATACTTAATTTGACAAAATAAAAAATATTAGACCTTTAATTTGTTACTTATGTCATCAAAAGCAGCAAATAGGCATAACACTGAAAACCACCAATGCAGACATGACTTACCACGGCATGATGGGTACTGTGGTCCACTGCAGATTCTCCACAACCCACGTAACTGCAGTTTACCTGAGAGGCGCAAGGGGGGAAAATATCATCAGTATTGCGTACAGAACAGTCTACAATTAACAAAAACAGAAAAAGACAAAATTTTCTTATGATATTATTAGTTGTCAATTCATCTTGACTTTGATTTTATAAAAAAAAAACTTTAATATAACCAGTCTTTACCTGTAGACAAGCCCACAGGTTGGGTCCTACAGCTGGACAGGAACTGCATGATCCCTAAAAATAAAATGCAACAAAGTTTAAAATCAGTGCTGACCTGTGATTGGCTGGATTATAACATGGCAATCAAATTTGGTGCTATTCAACAATTAGGATCTTTAATTTATGACCTGTGATAAGATGGCTGATCACATGTCAATCAAATTTTGTACTGATCAACAAGAAGCCTATTTAATCTTTGACCTGTGATTGGCTGGATGATCACATGGCAATCAAATTTTGTGCCAATCAACAAGAAGAATCTTTTCAAATCTGGCATGTGATTGGCTGGATGATCATGTGGCAATCAAATTTTGTACCAATCAACAAGGAGGACCTTTCCATTTCCACCCTTTTATTGGCTTGATGACTTACATTTTGGTACACAAAGTTTAAAATATTATTCATATAATAATATTGCAGATAAACTTTCATAAAGGAGAGAAAAAGGTTTTTCGACAAACATTGAAAAACCATCAATGAAACATTTATAATTACCTTTGCTTTCTGTAAGAGATCCTCCCTAGAAATGTCCCCTAAAGTCCCCAGATGGGGACAGGAATTCTGTGAAGTCATCTTAACAGTATGGTTTCTCTGTTTCCGACGTCTACTGTAGTCTTACAAACATCATTGGTTGTGTCCTGTAGGGTATACATATGGGGAAAACAAATACGTCACTTGCTTAAGCTACATGACGAAGCGTTATTCATAATGTTCTGATGATTACGTAAAAATTTTCAAACTGGGAGGGTTGGACAAGTCCATTAGTTCAATTGTCCCAGGCAAGGGAAAGTGCCAATCGGGATAGTATATCCTTCCCTACTTGCCCCAACGGGCAAGTATGTTTTTTGGTGAGTGAGGTTTTCATATATTCAATTTCAAAAACTAATAAAAAGATTCCGTTACTAGAAGTGAACATACATTGATTCATGGCAAGTGAAAAGTTGTTTGGCCAAGGATTTTTTTTGTACTTGCCTGATAGAAATTTTTTTAAACTTGTCCAATCCTGGCCAGTGAGTTTCGTGAAAAGAATAATAACAGAGGTCTATACCTGAGGTGTACCACCAGACTGAATAATAAATTGAAACTTGACCTGGCACCTGAGGTGATACAACTTACACCGTGTTGTATTCTATATGCAAATGCATGAGACTCTGGGTAATTAATCAGTTTGGTAGATAAATTGTTCTCAGTAATCAATATCAGTGGCAAACTCTAGCCTGGCATCCAGTCTTAGTATACAGGGCTCGAAATTCATTTTTGGGATTGGGTGCACTGGTGCACCCAACTTAAAAATTGGGTGCACCAAAAAAACTTTGGGTGCACCACTTAAATTTAAGTAGAATGTCAAGAAAACCTAACAACAAAACTTAGTTACAAGCTATCAAATTCTTATACAATTACAAGTAACATGACAGACATTTTAATTATCTTTCTAACACTTAGATGTCAAGAATCTTATGTACTTGATATCTTTCCATACATAAACCTAATAAAATATTTGGGTGCACCCTGTGAAAAAAATTGGGTGCACAGTTCCAATTTTGGGTGCACCTGGGTGCACATGCACCCAGTATTTCGAGCCCTGGTATATCTCCCGAGTCTCTTCTGTCCTTTCTACATTTTGCTTGGTAGCTATATAATAGGCAAACTCAACAATAACTAGACAGGGTGTAACACCTTATTGGCCTGATAGTAATACTCCTTAGTTTTATCCTCATCATCAGACATCAGTCTGCAGCAGGCTTTTAAAGTTTTATCCAGGGATGTGCCAGACCCACTAGACAGATCCTCTGACAAGCATGAAGTTCTGATTGACCAGGGATGCTATTACTACTACTACCCCTCAGAATACCTTAGATTAGAATGCACCATTTTAACTTGAAATTCTTTAAAACACTGCACCATGGAACGTGAATGCCTCCAGACGCCCCTAGAAATTAGAAGAATACTTGCATCTGTAGCACAGCGACTCTCAGTCACTAAAAAACTGGGACCCCCTGTGATAAAAAGCTAGCTTTAACTTTAAGTTTTAAGCCTGATATTATGAAGAGCAACTACTTCACTCTTATGCAGTTGTCTTGTACAATTAATTCATCACAATATCTGATGGATGTATGGTCAACATAGCAGTTGAATAATGCGTGTTCCATTTCTTTTGGGACACAAATACAAGATAGGTAGATTGTATGCTGTATATTCCAGATTAATACGCAAACACAACCCAATATGTGCACACTCAAGTAATGTGCTGACGCAGATAGATACATGCATGTACATTGAATCACACACTGTATTGCTGTTGACCCAGATACATCTAAATTACATGATCAAGCGCACGATGTTTCATCCAACATGCGGCCTACATACCCGAGATCACTTTTATGTAAGACTAAGAATTATTAATTTTTCTGGCCAATTTCTGCAAAAATAAAATTGATACTGTCAAATAATAAAAAGGGGCGGTCCCATGGGATGAACGTTAAAAAAAATGTCATGTTTGTCTGGAAACTAAACGTAGTTTTTACGAAAATTGGTGAAAATCTCATTACATTTCATAAGTTGAAAACTGATAATATCATTATGGTACCATTTTAGACATGGATTTTATCTTATATCGATCTAAATCACACTAGGCTACTGGAACCTTCGATCCATACTTTATTTTTTCGATGAATAATTTTTTCGTTCATCTGACTCACAACATTTCCGCGTATTTTCACCAGATTTCTGCTGTTCTAATACTTATTTGACAGCTAGAGATCATACCCATACTTTTGTGATTTCATATCAGAAAAATTGTAGGGAAAATGTGATATTTAGAGGGATAAATTGGCTACTTACCTACCAAACGTCAAATAACGAACGATGATTCTGCATTGATTATCTAAAGCAACATGGCCGCCACGACCTGCCCAGTTTGCGCTATGCTTCAGTTTCAAGTTTATGCAAAAAAATATACGAAATGACAAATAAAATCTTCATTTTTATATCACTGAATTCTTGAAAACTCTTAAGAAATGTCAAATTCTGGTATTTTTGCGTGATTGGGGTGAATTTTGTTTGTTTTAAGAGGATTTGATGATTTACGACGTTTTGCGACAGTTACCCAACAGTCTTGTACATGCGTACAAGAATACATTCCTACCGGTGAGATAGCCAGGTATTTTGTAGCAGACGGTTTTATGTTTATTTCTTGTTTTTCACCATTTCCTGACCAAAAACCAAACTTTTTGCGAGAGAAACGCGTCTCTGATACAAGTTGGAGTGTTTTTGCGTCATTTTGAGTCCTTGAAATTGGATATCTGGTTCGTAAAAGCATCGGAAATCCGCTCGGAAGTCATAGCTTAGCTGAAGAAGTTCACGTCAAAATATTGGACAAACATGGCAGAAAAAATCGTGCCAAAACTAGATGTTTTCTTTTATTCGTCGACATATTTTCTCCTGCCGTGAACTCTGCGTCATTCTAAACGAGGAAGATCATCGTTTGATTCCGCCAAGTGTCATAAATTCTGTAAGTATTTTATGGGTTTCTTTGTACAAAACAATTCTCTGAAGTGAGCCGTTACTTGCTGCAATTAATTAACATTATGTGGTTTATTGACTTTTGTTATTGTTGTTGTCACTGTAAGTTTCCACTTCGTATCTACAGCTTGTTCCTAACAGCTTTGACGTAGTATGCATTGTTGTTAAAACTGTCAATTTTGCATATGCATTCGAATTTCGATCTCCTTTGTGTTTACAGAATTCAAACAGAAAATGCTGAATTATGAATTATTAAAGTAACGGTAATTATAAAGCACAGCTGCTTTATTGTAGCTGATATACTTGTTGTATTTACCATAAGTTAGCATCATACAGTTGAGGAATAGCTATGTTTATGTAATGTTTATGGTAGTCACTTTGAAAGACTGTGTCTGTGAAAAGACTGATTTTTGACATGTTTATGGCTTTTGCATAGCGTTACATGTAACATTATTATTACATTTCTCCTGTACTACAAAGATGGCTAAATTGCCAAACAGCAATTAATGGCCCATACCTGAATATAAGAAATATTAACGTAAAAGACAGGACAATTGTTTTTTTCCTGTCATTCAAAGAGTAGTGACAGCAGTAACCAATTCCTTTGTTCCAAAATGCCCTAAATGCCTGATTGACATTTGCTATTTTTGACATTTTATCCTCCTGCTCCCCCCCCCCCCACAAAAAGAAAACGTAGCAAAGCCTTTTGTTCTAAACTTCTGAACGTAAAAGAGGCAGACTTTGACTTTGAACAGTCAGCAAATTTTTTTTCAGTGGACCGCCAACCAACCACCTGTTAACTCAGTTAAGTGTTTGTCAGTGGCATTAATTTGTGGAGCAAGACTGTCAGGGTACGTTTGCATCTATTTTCCAACAGTGTTCTCGCCAGGCCTTTTCAGCATAGCGGGCCGATACGCTGTGGGCTGGGAAAATGACGCTGTAAAGAGCCCGCTACGCTGCTTTTTCATCCAGCGTAGCGGCAAAAAAATGGGGGAAAAAAGAAAAATATCGTAGTAAAAATACATAGGCACGCGCCAAGCACGCGCCTTTGCTGTTTCAGGAAGTTATCAACTCGAAGGGAGGTGTTTTTCAGCACCGGCCCGCCGTACCGCTGGCTCGCAGCCCCTCCCACCCGGGATCCCCGCGGAAATGTAAACACAGACGCGAGAGGGCCTTGCCTGCACGTGATTAGCGGGGTGGGATCTCTCCCCGGAACAGCCAAAATGTATAAGATTTCCGGCGAATATTTGGGGAGCGGCATTGATAAACAGCGGCTGTTACTAGCAGTTGCGTCTTTCTTTTTCAGTACCGAAAATAGAATCAATTATTTCTGACACATTTCTAGAGCAAGAACGGGTCGCGTTCCAAAATCTCCTGTTCTAAATTTTGCGTGTGCCGCCCTGCGTTCGTGCCCCCCAAAAAATATAAAATGAGTAGCGCGTGTGCTGCGAGTGATCAGTGGGGTGGGTCCCTCCCCGGAACAGCCAGATCCCGGGGAATGTCCTTATTTGGGGAGCTGGGTTGACCAACATAGGCTGTACTGTCCAAGCAGAAGTTTTGGTAACCTGGTATACTAGTATATGCAGTCTATCGTACATTGTATATGTAGCTTGGCCAGGCTCTATTTGGGAGCAGATGAAAGCTCCCTGACACCAATTAATCTTTTGTACCCAGTAGAAATAAATACCGTAGGACTTCTACTTGCTGAAACTCCCACCACATAAAAGTATTAAATCTATATCTACCGGGTGCAAAAGATTACCCCAGTGGCAGACAGCTTCATCTCCCCAGAAGAAGACCTGGCCATACATTGGCCATGATAGACTGGATGCTAGGTTGAAGTTTTGGTCAGGGGGCTAATAGTATAATGGGCACAAGTTTTTCATTTGCCTGCCTCCACACAGACAAAAAAAATCACAGCCCCCTGACTGAAACACTTGCTTGCAAAATAGGTACATTCTTCATATGTCGTACAGATGTGTTTGAAAAAGCTTTCAAACACTTTTGAGTAGTTATGTGCATCCATCTTTGATTTTTTTGCAACAGTAGTCACTGTTAGTTGAGACTTTTGTGCTTCTGCCTCAGTCCATGAAGACATAAAAGACCTCTTGCAATTAATTTAAAACTGCAACCTCCAATAATCTACTGCTAACAATTTCTGTTGGTTTCTCAGAATAATCTTTAACCAGACTAGAAATGTGCTCTAGAGTTCACTATTCAGCTTATAGCATCATTACAAATGACTGTATAAATAGTAAGTATGGCATTGCCAAATAAGGGCGTGAACCAAGCGACAAGCGCTCTAGAGTCTAACATTTGCGTTGTCTGGAGACAGCAGATTGGTTGACTGGACCTGTTTGGCTATGGGTGTATTCCTCCTTTGTTTGCGCTCGTAGTCATAGAATGTACGTGTTTGTATTTCAATCATGCAATCTTACACAGACAAGTAAAGACTTACTAAAGCTTCAATTACAGAGAGTGAGGTGCCTTTATCAAAGTAGACGAAACCAGTATGACTAACACATGCAGTTTTCGTATCCTAACTATGAATTGATATGCCTTAAGAGATAAGGTATTTATGAATTACAGGTATGATATGGTTTACTGTTATTCTAACAAACAAACTCTTTGAGCTGAAAATGGAAGCATCTTTAGACACGAAGACAAAAGAGCCTGACAGTGGTTTTATTTTCACTGTGACTCATATCCAAGTTGCGAATTCCTGTAATATAGTAGAATTTCTATTATGTAGTTGTGTCCAAGTGACATTCATGATTGGAAATGTATGTCATATGTTTCCATAATTACAGTATATCTAGATCTGTACTGTTAGTATAGAATTGTTCTAATTGGAAATGTAAAACATTGCCCAAACCTCCTTTTCCCTTCTTTGTTGAAGTTAAGTCCGCACAAAAATACATGAATTCACATTGTTACAACTTACAAGTGGGTGTTTCTTCGTAACTTTGCGCACAAAAATGTATGAATTTGAATGCATGTCACACTGACTCACACATTGCAGTAAGTGACTTTGCCAGCGGGCTACATACTAATAAATGCTTTTACAATGTTATTCACATGCGTCAAGCCACACTTACATTATCTTAATGCTCCATACATGACTACCTCAATATAGGTCACATAAGTATGAACCGAGCTGCATAAAATGGTGTACTTTAAGCGTCTTATGCATTTATTACATGCTGCATATGCAAGATAAGGTACTAAGCTTATGTGAGTGGCTACATGTAAGTAATATTTACTTAGTACCTTAAGACCTTTTCAGCTTATACATGTACTAAGAAATGTATCACCAGCAAATATCCTCTCGTAAATCATTTTGAAATTGTTGGAATAACATTTCTTAATTTTGTTGATGTATGGATGGGTGTGCAATCGCAGATAACAGAATTGAAATTCAAAGCTGCCATTTTCCTCAAAATAAATTTGACTCTACATGTGTAGCAGGCAATAATGTACCCCTGCCCAGAATGTACCTGGCGGGTTCATTTTTGCTGGGGGTATGTTCTGGCCTGAAACACCAGCTTTGATAATAGGATTTGAAACTCTCTTGAATTGTAGATGGAGTAAAAACTGATTTTCACATGGCCTGGAAACAAATTATGCATTTATATAACCCAGACTATTGAACACACTAATGCTGCTTAACCTGGTGAGACTTCAATCACTTCTTACTCTCACCTCTCAAATAAACGTACCGGTACGTTTATTTTTTTCCGCCTCAAAATCCACCCGGTACGTCCTTATTTTAGACGGTACGTTTATTTTTTTTTCAAATTGGGGCTTTCTTTACTAACCAGGGACCCCAAAAATATTGAATGTTTGGTATTTTCTGCCCATATTTCCGCGTTCTTCCGCGGTATTTTTGCTTAAAATTCACTATTTTTCGGACGAGGCAGCGCGTATTTCCCTGCCGCTAGCGCTATGACCCTAACATCCTAGGGATGCGTACCGGTACGCAGGACCGGTTCTGGACTTGCAAAAACGTTTTTGTTCAGGTCCAAAACTACCGAAACCCAAGTGATTCGGTACTGGACTCGTAAAAAATGTATCCTTTTCGTTTTAGACCATCTTTAATCTTCCAAAAATCTTGAAATTTGCGCGGAACAAAGACGAAAACATCGAGGTCACATGCTACAAACACAGTCACTCACTTCCGTAAATTCTCTATCAAAACACAGAAATGAACCACAACCAAACAAATCAAAAAGTTACCAATACTTTTCCACAACTTTTCACCCGTAGTCAACTTGTTTTAATGTTCCAGCAACGAAAAAATCCTTCCAAAATAAAGCACGGCGTTCAATCGGCTCGAAAACATCCGCCATGTTGGATTCATCAACTCACGCCGAATCTCGCGGTAATGCGCGAGATATTGACATATTTTCTGCAATACCGTTATGTCTCGATAGGGGGCAGTGTCTATGACCTCCTTGGTTTCAACAACATTGAAAATACCACAAGTGGTGAAGAAGGTATTCTACTAAGAATACTGGAATGTTTCTTCAAAATGTTATTTTGTAACAATGATCATGAAATAAACTTCTTTTTTTATTTCTTCAATTTTTATTTTCATTCATTTTTTACTTTTATTTTAATCTTTGTTGATGGCGTGACACTCAGATAAAGAAAATATGTGCAATAACATAGGAATTATTCTGTTCATTATTTATACAATTAACTGATATGGTACCAAGGCATAAATAAATAAAAAGAGCCTACCTGCTTATCATCTTCTCTTGGACTGAAGTAGCATGGACACAGTTTACATGTCAATTTGGTATTTTTCCGGGGGGTACTTTTATTCCAGGGGGTACTTTTATTAGATTTTGAAGATTTGTCCGGGGGGTACTTTTATTCCAGGGGGTACTTCTATTTGAGAGGTGAGAGTAAGCATGGCCAACTGGAAAACAGTCAAACAGGATTAGGGGAGGATCACTAAATGAATAGGAGTGGTGTGGTTCAAACCCAGTGCATCTACATTACATTCAGCTCCTGACCAGGTCACACCAAAGACTTGAAAAATGGTACAAATGTGAAATAACTGTGTTTTGTTACCAATTCTTTATTGGATACCATGTTATAGGCTTTAAACACTCAGCGCATGATAAATATGAGAAAAATTATGGGAGTTGAACACTGACACCTCTACCAGTGGACTAGCACCAGCTGTAGTGGCCCGTGTGGCCCAAGGGCTACAGAAATGAGGATGGGCACTGACCTATATACCAATAGGGATGGGAAGGATTTTCACTACCAGTATGGACGTACATACAATGTAAAACGTATAATATTGATTTCTAGAAATGTTGCTTTATCCCCCCTAATGTTAGCCTTGATGGTATGTCCCATTTTCTTGAGGCATCGTCGTGTAACTGTACACCGTGAGCTTAGATCTCGTGTTAAAAGAACACGCAGTCGTTTGTACCTGAAGTGTCGAGGTAAGCTCTTTATCCATCACTGTTAGCTTTATTATGGATCATTATATTTTAGAACCTAAACCAAATTGGTACTGATCAAAGTGCTGATTAATGCACATACATGTAAAACCCTTTTGTAAAATACTTAATACGCATATATGATGTACAGGGGCCATATTAGAATTAGAAATTTGAAGTCTTGGACGAAGATATGAATAGTTATGTATTCTTTTTACTTGTTTGTTATGTGTATGAAAGTAAAACTAAAACATCAGAGATTTTAGCATATTTTTGGAAACTCTTTACCTGATGAATTACAAATTATTTGGGACATGATGTCTTGCCCATATGAACAGACTTGTTTTTGAAAATATGTATATGTTGATTTCTTATTTGTTGGTTATCAAAAATTGTGTTCTGAAAAATGTAAAATACGCATAGCTTATATAGACTATAGAAATTTAGTTTCACAACAGGTACAATTTCTAAATATACATTGTACTATGTTATCTCAAGATTAAGGTTAATATATTCTTATTTATAGCTGCCTGTTGTAATAGTTAAAAATATATTCATTTTTGCTAGTATGCCCTTACTCTAGTTTTGAGATATAGCTTTTATGTTAGGTAAATGTATACTTTAACGATTCCCCATAAAAAATTTACGAAGAATACAATTACACATTCAAAATGTATGCCTTTCAGGTTCAACTTAAAAATCATAAAAATTGAGACAGTTACTGGGAATATTGTATATCTTCATATTTACATATTACAGTGTACAATGTACACCAAAACATGAACTTGTTGCATTACAGGTTTTTGTGTAAACTTTATTACAGTAACTGTTATATTAAATGTATTTCATGGACGTACCCCAAGATATGGTAATAGAACTAGAAGTATTAGTTTCAAACACACTGAGTACATGTATGTGCTTTACATGCTTTGCAAGCATCCAACCTTAGACCTGTTTGGCTTTGATACAAAAAATAGGCCCAAGAAAAAAACTTGTGTTTCCTGTTTCCCTATGTGTACCTACCCTAGAATTTTTAGGAAACAATGCAGACCCTCTACTTTTTAGGCAGTGGAGTCACATGCAGCTTCCAGTTAGAATTTGTATTCAGTCTGTTTCCTATAGATGTAAAAGCACTCAGTCTGCTTGTTCTATCTTAAATGGACAGAAGGATAAACGTATCTATTATGCACAACATTCAAGTTTGACATTGAAAGACACTTACACATGTAGCGTCCTCATGCATTTCAGTTTACTTTGTTCAACTGTATTGCAATATGTGAGTTTTGCCCAGAAAAAAAAATTACAAGAAAAAAAGTTAATCCCAACCTAAGGACCCTAATTTTTCCAGGACTGAAACAGGAAACACAACAGTTTTTTTTTCCTAGGTCTTACTAACTAACTATTTGGACCTTTTTAACCCGATCAACATGCTAGCTTCAACCTTTTGAAGATCCTTGGTGCTATGATCATTTCAATATGAAAGCTGTTATTGTATCGTCCTTGATGTTAATCTGCGTAGATAGCCAAGTTACCATGGCAACAGATGAATTACACGGTGCACAATCTAACCCAAGGGTACATTAGGCCCCAATGCCACAAGTGGGTGGAGTGTTAATGAGAAGGAGGGTAGATGGCTTAGGGAGTTAACGATATCATTCTGCACGTAAATGTCACATATCCGGTCTATCTAATGTCACTTACGTACATGTATGATAGGGGAAATTCGCAATAGACATCAGTTAATAAGGAACTGAATATTATGGCATTAATGCTCGAAAGACTGGATGCAGGGTTATGATCATGCATACATTTTTGCACCTGGTAATATTGAAATAGTGCACCAAAATTTTGACTGCAGTTGCACTGTCGTATCATTACTTAACAACAGTAGATACTTGCATTTGTGTAACTCTGTACATTTGCTATCATTGCATATACAGTCAAACCTGTATTAGGGGCCACCTCTACAGAGGGGCCACCTGTCCATAGTGGCCACTTTTTGTCGGTCCCTTTGGTATTTTATCTACAAGTTGCCACCTCTATACAGAGGCCACCTGTCTATAGTGGCCACATTTGTCCGGTCCCTTGAGTGGCCGCTATAGACAGGTTTGACTGTATTGGCATTGAAGTGTCAGAAATATGATGAAACCTTTGTTGTACTAGACTAAGGAAAAAAGGAAAGTGATCTCAATCAGTTTCAGCTCAGTGAAGAGCTAGTCTTCCACTCAGGTCTTGACAGAGAGGACAGATGCTATGAACTTATTTACAGGTTCATTGCACCGGGGAAATTCCCCTTAGCTAGCTCTTTTCAACAAGCACAATGAAGAGTGGACCATGACTTAACGTCCAATCCCGTCCTAAGGGTTGTAACCCTTTCTGTTGATAACGTGCATGTTCAATAAAGTGGCACAGTCAGAATCAAACTCACAGCTTCTACTTCTAGTTCCAGAGGCAGGGCCACTAACCACTGGACTACGCACGCTTCGTTGGACTTCCCACGCTATGACTACTTGTTTGAATTTCAAAGTTGAAGCTACAGAATTTCTAATTCAAGCTGTGAAGATGGGCAGTAATATTTGTAATTAGGTATTGCTGACATTTGACATGTTCTATATATGTTGCACACATAAAACTGTGAAAGCGACAATCACCGTATATTTCACAATCTACATCTTTTACTTTTTCAAATCTTATGTATGCATTGCAAGTCTTGTTTGAAATGGTAAAACAGGATTCTAAATGGATCAAATGTTGAAAGCGCTATATGCATGCTGCATATCAAACCCTTCCGTATTTACTGGGGTCATGAATTTAGCGCTTTATTCCCGGGCAACTAGGCTTATTTGCATTGCTAGTTCCAGATGTTTGTCCTAAGTAGTGCTCTGCAGAGATTTGAAAGCGTTTCCTCGTAGACCTTATCGATAAACTGTCAACGTTGCTAGGGTAATGTTTATACATGGGAAACTCTCCTCACTCTTAGACTACTTGTATTAGCATGCTACAATCTGATGGCAATTTATGATGAAAAATTGTCTACCAGTTTTTTTATCATGGGACTGTCAACTTGTGTCAAGTGAATATGTCCCAACATTTTTGTTCATTTTTTTATCTTGACATGGTTTTGAAAATTGTAGTTGAAATTATGATTGAGTGATCATGAGTGAGTGTGTTTGTAATGTTATGTTGCCATATAATATAATGCATATTATCACATGGATAATACAATTAACCAATTTATGTACTTTTAAAGGAATTTTTCCCCTACCATTTGTAGTTACCATTTGTAGTTACAAATGATTGAGCGAAACAAACGGTAGAGTTTGAATTGCCTAATGGCTTTATGATTTGTCATAGTTTTATTGCCTTAGAAAGATCAACAAAGACCTTTTAATAAATGAGCAATTAATGATACATGTATGACTATTTGGAGTATTGTGTACATACTACTTTTGTCTCTTACAAATGGCATGCTGATTTTTCAAATTCTAGCATTGTCTCATATGCATCCATATTGTGCATACCACTTTACCAAGCTTTGCGACATCTATATTATTTAGAATCTTATGTTTGCAGACCTCACTTCGTATGATCTATTTTGAGAAACGTCATAAATTTTTCTCATTTTAAAATGGTTTTGAAATACCGTCTCTATAGGGATAGTGACCTCAGGAGAGAAGAGACAGCAAAAAGCTTTTAGTGACATCAATTATAAACATCAACTTGTTTCAGTATACATAGACTACTGTAAATGCATTTAAGTTCGCGGGGATTTAATTTTGTGGTAGCGGGAAAATGGACTTTTCGCGGTGGTTTTAATTTCGCGGTAGCACCGTGCACTGTGTAATCTCTTACTGTTATGGAAAAATGTTTGCGGTGGTTTTAAATTCGCGGTGAAGCGCCCGCCGCGAAAACCGCGAACATTAATCCACCGCGAACATTTCTGCATTTACAGTAGTTCTCAAGTAGATGTGAAAGTATGAGAATTATGATATCGGTAATCATTTCCAAAATATTGGAATATCATTGTATTGGAGCTGTATCCTCAATTATACTCAAGTATAGTCATTTGCTTATTTTGATGCAAAAAAATGTTATTCCAACCACAAAGATGAAGATGGCAAAAGATGAAACGAATCTGTTTTGGCATTAAAATCAGTACCATCTTTGATTGGACATTCTTTGAAAGCATGTGTTATGACTTGTGCATATTGTATTAAGATATATACCAGGTGAAGTAAAAATAAACATTCTGTTAACTGTTTACATATGTTTCTGTTATCAAAGACTAAAGGTTACGTTGTCTGGGCCATCTATTATTTACTAAGGCTATATGTATTATTTGGTTCTTGTTACGTAATATGTAAATGGTGTAGTCTATATAGAGTTTTGATTTTTAGTGTGTTGGTGTGGAAATGTTTGAAACCCTTTTGTGATGGAACAAAAGCTTTGTCTATGTATTAAAGCACAATTTAGCTTCTGAATCAGTTTTTCAGTATTTGCTGATAATTCGGACTTAAGAGTTTTGACTTAGATGATCTTTGTTAACTTACAGTTACAACAGTCGCAACATGTCGGACATCGGAGCAGAAACTGACAGCATAGGCACAGGCGAGGAGGGGTCTCCAGCGACCAGGAAGAAACATCGCCAGCCGAAAAAGAAGACCCTGGCAAGACTTAAGGCCATGAAGAAAAATGCCATGGGAAGTAACGAAAGCCTTGGAAACTCATCGCAAGCCGATTCAGAAAAAGGAAACGGTAACAAGGAAGAGGAAAAAGGGGAGACGAAACCGGACCCGAAAGATTCCACGTCCAAAAAACCTGAGGAAAATAAAGTAGAAAATTCTGAGGAGTCTAAACCGAAGCCGAAACCAAGACGGCGATTCAAGGAGTTGGTTCAAAGCGGTGACGAAGCTGACAGAAACTCCTTGTCGGACTTCGAAGGCAAGCACTCCCCCCGTCCCCCGAGTAAGCCTAAACCGCCACTACGAAAGTTCGGTAGCACAGACAGCCTTAAATCTAGCTCATCTGTAGATGTAGAAAACAAGGCGCAGGGTTTGAACTTACAAAAAACGACTGGTAGTGCGTCCTCCACAGACTCGCGAGTAGCCAGGCCTCTCCGGCCAGGCCAATGGAGAGGACCCATCGAGCCTAAAGTCGCTAAAACTAAACCCAGCACTAGTGGTACTGACGCTCTCTCAGACTACAGTTCAGACGAGGGCAACAAAACAAAAAAAGAGAATAGGAAATACATAGAACAAAAGGGGTCTAATTCCACAGGGAATACATCAAAAGAAAACGAATCACCTGGAAAAGGTACAATGCCCGAGGGCAACGGAAACAATGGTAACCAAGACGCCGATAAACAGGCTGAGGGGGGAAGTAGTCCAACTGGTGGTGGGAATACAGTAACTGGTGGGTCATCCTCTGACGACGATGTTGTCATACCTAGTTCTAAACCTAAGTCAGACATGGGAGACTCCGAAACAACAGTACAGAAAATAGAAGGTAGTTTATCTTCTCAAAATTCTAGTCATGTAAATGATAGGATAGCTGCTGTTATGGATAACAGCAGAGCTAAGGACAGCAATGACAGCGATGGTTCTATATCCGACATGGTACCAGAACTAGAGGCAAGGCTGACGGCAAAGTTAAAAATGGAAGACATGGGACCAAAGACGTCAACCCCCCTGAAGCGACAGTCGTCATCTCTAACAAGCGACACTTCGTCACTGGTTTCCGTGACTAGTGAATCCTCTTCCGAAGACGACGACCTGTTTCTTGCCAATCACAAACAGGGATCGAATAGATTGGAACCGCTAAAAACGGCACCGAACCTACCACCAATGGAAGGTAACTTGTCGTCGCAATCGCTCAGAACTACGATCAAAACCGAATTCCCGGTGTATTCGTTGTACCATGGAGAGAGATCGAACTCGATGCCGGGGCTGAACGCTCATCCGCTGAGTCGTACGGAGTCGGACATGTCCGTAATGTCGTTCCAGTCGGTTAGCGCTCTACCGATGATCCAAACACGGGCTGCAAGGGACAGGTAATGATAAGTTTCCTAGACATATTCACCGAATGTAAGATTGTGCCACAATGTCATATTACATATTATAATTATAATAACCGTAACTTACTAAATTAAAGTATCAAATTTGGTACAACTATGCATTTCACATTATGATTGCATTGCCAACTTTTTGTTTATTGCTGTATAATAATTATTTACAATTTTGCCTGCCACATTTAAAAAAAGCAAATTTAGAGAATTTTTAGGCAAGCAGGTAAAACATAATGTAACCATATAGGTCGGTTGTGAGTCATAAATTCCTTCTTATGATACATGTTTAATCCCTGAGATTTTCCTGTTAAAACAAAATTCCCGAAAGACATTAATTGATTAGAAAGTCATACAACACATTTGCATGATTTGTATCCTTTTGATACCTGAAAGCTGAAATATTGACAACCATACAAAACTTACCAGAAGGAAAGTTGTTCTATTTATTGAAATACATTTCCCTTATAAAATGATATTCCAGAATGTCATATTGTTTCATATTACAAAACAACAGTTGCTATTGACAAACACATCTGTTCTAGAACAAGGAAAACAAATAAACAGCAGCGTCACTATTGCTTTACACTGTACAACATGTAGAACCATTTCAAAACCTTTGGGATCATTGGATTCTTTCTTTTAAATATTTAACTAGTCGGATGTGATTTGGCTGCAAAATGTCAACAAGGAGGTTCAGCATGACGAGAGGCAAATCTGCCATGGCTGTAGTTAACCCTGTCAAGTCTAAGAGTTCCTTCCTCAACGTCAGGTTAAACAGACTAAGTTTATGCAGACTTATTTTGTAGTCTGTATGTTTAAATTTAAGGAATGTTTTGCATACAATTGACTATCTTATTAATTGTAATAAACAAAGTAGAATTCCATTTGTATTTTGTATTTTGTTTCTCTATGTTGTTGTTGATTTGGATCTTTGGAATTCGGATATCTGTGGTAAAAAAATTTATAAACAAACAATTCTTTAGGACAAAAATATGTTGTATTTTGTGTTCCTGAAATAGGAAAAAAGGTTTGTAACATTATGACCATGTTGAACATCCAGCAGCTGTGGCACAGTACAGTGTGTGACAAATTGTATACATTTTGCTATGTGATGTTTAGGAGTTATCTGCTGGGCAGCAGCATGAGTTCTGGGGCCCTGCTAGGACAGGATGAACTGGAGAGATACTTCCCTGACCGAAGGATGACCATCTTTGTAGGAACATGGAACATGCATGGAGAAAAGGTACCTCGCTTTCTTCATAGTCTTATTTTATAGGGACTAAATTTCACTATATGATGGGAGAAGAGTACTAGTTTGTTGAGTTCATGATTTGAACCATTCTGTACAACCAAAGCACATATTCTAGTGTTTTGATTTCACAGTATAAAAAAAAATTAGAAAAAAAGCAGATCTGATAAATAGGTTCACCATGAACATTTCAAAATTTACTGTGTTACAATGCAATACACCAAGCAAGAGACATCAATTTTGCATGGCCATAAGATATAGAGATCTCCAGTTTTCAAAAATGGCTCAGACAAAATGGTCCATGTATTTTTCAATAATGGGTGTGTCAACAACTTAAATGAAATTCACGTTCAGATGATCATACAAATAACCAGCCACCGAATCTGACTGCCTTGGGACTAAATGCACTACATGTACATGTAAATGCACTCAATGTCTGATTGCCTTAAACTAAGTTTTGGACTACATTGTAAGTGTATCTACATTTGGTAAATGCATTTGGACTGAATGCATCTACCAATTATGGCTGATACAAGCACAGCATTATTAACAAACTACGAAGTTGTCCCAAATAACTGCTATCAAAGTCCATTAAATTTTTCTTTTGAAAGAGAGGGCTTGCTTTTATGTAGATGTCAGTACCCAAACCCATTACTAATACTAATAGATATATTATTGTCAAGCAATTTCAAATGACACCTGTGATAAATTTACTTATAAAAAAACATCTACATTAGACTCAAATGTGATATATTCTGTTATTCAAGAAGGAGATACTGTAGGTTGATTTATTTTTCTGGGGACTCATCTATTAGTTGGAGGGGAAAGAAGTTTTTTGATCTGTTCTAAGTTTGCAGTTTTCTAGTACAATCAAAGTAATGTAGTGGGAACACATATTCGCCTGATAATGATTTCTTGCTTTTCAAAAACCACAAAAATAAGCCACCGCAAGCATTTCAAGATATACAGTACGTTCAAAATCCCAACCTTTCTACAAGATCTGTATGATAACTGTGACGGTTGCCAGCATTTCCCATTCTGTCCACAGGACCTGCCAGAGAAGATCGATGACTTCCTTCTCCCTGAGTGCTGTGAATATGTCCAGGACATGTACGTAATGGGCTTTCAGGAGGGAACACCATCAAGGTATGTGTTTTAATGGAACTACATGCAGTTTCTTGCCTTGAAAACCCAGAAAAACCCAACAGATGATCACATGGGAAAGGGAAACACATTTCTTGGATAAGAAGGCAATTTTGAAAGGCGGAAATTTTAAGGGATTTTAGTTTCTGGAGGCAAGAAGCAATTTCACGTCTGGAAGTGAAGATATAGTCTGGTAAAACACCAGAAATGTTCCATAATAGCCATTTATGGACAACTGTAAGTCTTTCTGCCAGAATGTACCATTTTTCTTCGCCTTGGATGCTGCAAAGTAAAATCCCTGCCTTGGATCTTGTTTTATAGTGAAACATATTTCATTGTCCATTCAATTTGGTTAATGGCTAGTGGGCATCTTCTGCTAGATGAATTGCTCTTTTGACCAATCCATGTTGTGTGTTATAATTGGATTTCACATTGGACCAATGCCTATTGTGTGTTGTGATTGGGCTATTAACATTGGACCAATCCCTGTTATGTGTTGTGATTGGGTTAAACCAATTCCTGTTGTGTGTGTCAGAGTTGGATAAAACATTGGACCAATCATGGTTGTGTGTTTCAAGTGGATTGCACATTCAACCAATCCCTGCTGTGTGTGTTGTAATCAGATTAAACTTTGGACCAATCCCTGCTGTGTTTGTTGAAATTAGACTTAACTTTGGACCAATCCCTGCTCTGTGTGTTGTAATTTGATCAAAATTGAACCAATCCCTGCTGTGCATGTTCTAGGCGTGAGTGGGAGATCAGGATGCAGGAGACCCTGGGCCCCACCCACGTGCTGTTCTACTCCGGGACCTACGGAGTTCTCCATGTCTGCGTCTTCATCCGGAGAGACCTCATCTGGTTCTGCTCAGGTACTCCAAAACTTCCTGGCATACTGTAGTTATGTAGGTTATGGAAGACAGGGCTCGAATACCACCTATATATGCAGGTAAGTGCAGGTAAAATTGGAGTTGTGCAGGTATTTCTGGTGTCTACCTGCACCTAACCTGCACTGAGCCATGTACTAGGTTTTATACCTAAATGTCCTATGATGCAGGTGTATTTGGATTGTTATTAGCTGCATTGACTGTTACCTCTTTTTTAGTAGTAAGAAAATATTGCAATGGTTCCTCAACAATTTTAGAATGATCTATACTTTCTAAATTCAAAGTGGTGCAGGTAACATTTGTCTTGTGCAGGTAATTTTCAATGTGTTACCTGCACCAGTGCAGGTATGAAAAAAAAAGTATTTCAAGCCCTGGAAGATGTATGATATTCACTTGCAGATAAAAACATACCTGATTTAATCTGAAGGTGAGAGTGATATCAATCCAGTTTAGCTCCCTGAAGAGCTATTCATCCACTGGTCATGGCAGAGTAGAGAGACGCTGTTAACAGTATTTACAAGTTCATTGTGCAGGGAAATTCCCCTATCTCTTTCCAATAAGTACATGAAACAGTGAACCATATCCTGTCCTAAGGACTGCAGCCCTATCTGGTAGCATGTATGTGTTTTTCAGTTAAAAGGTAAAAAAAAAAATACTGCTGAAATTGAACTCATGGCTTCTAGTTCCAGAGGCAGGGCAGCTAACCACTGGACTATGCATGCTATGGTATTTTTTGCATGTAGCAAGCCTAAATACCAGGAAATAGACCATTTTAATGACTGTTATACTACAATGGTCTAATGACTGTAATACTATGTTCTTTCCATAACAGTTGCAGAAGAAGATACTGTCAGTACAAGAGCCTTCTCCCAGATAAAAACCAAGGTATGGTAGTTCATCTGTAATGGTAAAAAGCATTGTAGGAAATTTACATGCAATATCCGTACACACAGTAAAGCACTTACCAACAAGTGCTGACATCACATGTCCACTCACTTACTGATGTTGGCTTCACATCAAATCCTCCTGAAATCTTGTTACCCAGTGCTAAGTGCTTAATTACTTTGTGTACAGACATAGCATGTAAATTTCTTACAAAACCAACTATGTTGTTCCAGTGGTTCAGTTTATTTTATCAAGTTCAAGTCATTGAAACATCAGATGTAATTCTCTCCAAATCCTATCTAGGACAATACCCGGTGTGCACATTGAACTTTCTATCTATCTAGGCAAATACAATGTTATATATTCTCTTTAACCTAGAAAAATCAACATTGTGTTAAGTACAATACACAAGTTGTTAAACATTTCTAAATACTGTTCTGTTGATGTGTAATGCTTAAATTTTGAATTTGATGAAGGAGAATATAGAAACTGTTAGTTACTAGAATTTATTTTCACCTTTTTTAATGATTTGGTATTTATTCTATGTATTTCAGGGAGGACTAGCTGTTTCCTTCAACTTCTTTGGGACGTCCTTTCTCTTCATCAACTCTCACTTTACATGTAAGTATTCTTTCATACACGTACATTTGTACATCTAGCCATGACTGTCACTCTTGCTTTATCATTCCAAGCTGCAGTTTTTCAGTCACTCACTAGGTGGCTCTGCTAGTGCTGGATACTTGCTGATTGTCGTGCTGCATTGTTTTCAGCTGGTGACAATAAGGCAAAGGAGCGGATAGCCGACTACAGTAAGATCTGTGAGGCTATCAACCTGCCAAAGGTCATCCCTGTCAATCAACACAGCACCGACCCAAGTAAGGGACTGTTTCAAAATTCAGAAGTCATTTCTAAACGAACTATTTTCTGTTGAGCTTTACATACTTGGCTATGTATGAAGACCCTATCTTGTAAATGGTAAGTTGTTGAGAATCTTTTTACCATATGGTATGCTTCTGTATATAGTTTGTATTTTCTCCAATATTGGGTGATACAAAATATTACCATAATGCCATGTTGATTTGATATGGATGACATTCCTTGTGAGCCCCAAAACTTTGCAGGCATGCGAATAAAAAAATGTTGCCTTCATTATGAAGCTAAAGTGGAAGGTTGGACAAATGACTAAACACAAGGAGTATGGTGTACCTAACAATAGATTCTTCAATTTTGGTCTTTCATATCTTCTTTGACTTTGGAATTGACATTGGCATTCTGCAACATTAGTGTCCATTTTTCAATATTTTTGCAACCTACAGCATGTATTTACTTGAAATTTAGAGTAGTTTTGTATGATTAATGGTATGGTTGAAAACTTATTTTTTGGAAATAGAAGAAAGTTGATGTGCATGTGAATGTCATTCATATATATTATGATCAAATCAACATGGCCTAACAGGTACATGATTGTTATGACTCTCATCAGGTAGTGAGGAACCTAAAAAGTCTGCATGGAAATGGTCACCAAAAAACAAGCAGAAAAAGCCTTCCAAAAAAGTAGCTGCAGTTTCCCCCACTTCTGGAAAGTCAGGTTAGCCAGGGTCTAGAGAAGTGCAATCAAAATTTTTAGTTGATAAAATTATTGTTGTGCTTATTTTGTGTCTGACACTTCTCTTTATGTACTAAGAAGTTTGATAAGTGTTATTAACTTATTTGCCTGATAATACCTCACTGTATTTTTTTTTACTATACTCAGCTAGTTTCCTGATAAGTCCACCAATTCTAGTATGACACCTCACTAATTCCGTGAGAATATCTCACAAGTTCCTGATAATTCTACACTGGTTCCATTGTAATTCCGTTAATATTCCTCACTAGTACCTGATAATTCTTCACTCGTTCCATTTTAATTCCAACCCTAATTTCATTATAATTCCTTACTTAGTAAGTTACTGAAATTTGTCACTAGTTCCTGATAACTCCACACTAGTTTCTGATAATTATACACTTCTTTCTAATAATTCCACACTTCTTCCCAATAATTCCACACTTCTTCCTGATAATTCCACACTTCTTCCTGATAATTCTACACAACTTCCCGATAATTCCACACTTCTTCCTGAAAATTCCACACTACTTCCTGATAATTCTACACTTCTTCCCGATAATTCCACACTACTTCCCGATAATTCCACGCTTCTTCCCGATAATTCCACACTTCTTCCTGATAATTCCACACTTCTTCCCGATAATTCCACACTTCTTCCTGAAAATTCCACACTACTTCCTGATAATTCTACACTTCTTCCCGATAATTCCACACTACTCCCTGATAATTCCACACTTCTTCCTGATAATTCCACACTACTTCCCGATAATTCCACACTTCTTCCTGATAATTCCACACTACTTCCTGACAGTTCCACACTACTTCCATCATAATCCCAAACTAATTCCATTCTAATTCCTCCCTCCTTCCAGATGACTGCACCTCGCGGTTTGACTGCGTGTTCTGGTTCGGCGACATGAACTTCCGCCTGGACCACGAGAGGTCAAAGGTTGAGGAACTGATCAAGCACGGGCACAAGTCTGACTACAGGGAGCTCGTGGCACACGACCAGCTCACTAATTTCATGAAGAAGGGTACTCATTGCTTTGATGTGTGGTTTTAGCCGACACTTTAGTGACTACAGCTATGATTGGTGCAGCAAAGTTACAAACATTTAACAGCAATATGACAAGAAAGTTTATCATATAAAAAATATTGAAACTAACTCTAGGTAACACTGTTGCATGCAAAATGATGTCAGTTTACTGTAATCTCACTAATTCTTTGCATTTTCTAACCTGGGCTTTAATCTACTACCAACATATGTTCAATTTACTCTCTTGCCACTCCTACAGCACTCAGTAGCCTAGATATATTCTATATATATTCATAAAAAAATCATATTTCACTCCCCTGAAGGAGAGGAAAAATATTTCTTTCTCTGTAGTTTCTTGTTTTATAGTATTGACCTTTTGACTAACCTATCAACTACTATAAATTAATCTCATCATTATTTTTTCCTAACGTATGATTAATGAATATTGTACTTAACTAAGCTAAACTGTGCTTATCTCACTAATACTTTTAAGTTTTACTATCTTTTATCTTACCCTTGGCAGAGTTTGGCATGTTCCATGTTCTAAAAGAAATGTTACATTTTAAATATGCTTTACAGTCTCTCATTGGCCTACTAACAAATTGCCTAGCCAGTCATAACCTGTCACAAAGTGGAGGCTGACCAATCGTGTGTGGTGGCTTTTCTTGGTGAAGTTAGTGAGCTAGTTGCCTGTACCATGTGAAAACAAACAACAAACAAACAGGAAGTACAATGTTAGCTTAGCTAGGTTAGGCTAGATTTGGCAACATTGTCATGACAAAGGCTAGCTTTGTAGCAATGTGCTAGTCTATAGTGCACAGTGCCTATCATGCTAAAATATAAGATTCCTAAATGTACATGTAGTATAGACCAAAACTTTTAAGTTGTTTAAAACTCTAAGTTCAAACAACAAGATGAGCACAAAGACAAAGAAATAGTATCAGTCATTTGAGATAGAATACTGTCTATTTCACTGAATTTATTGAGTTTTGAGACAGCAATGACTAATGACATTTTACAGAAATTTTATCTATTTCTAACACTATTCTCTCCCTTTATTGAAGAGGAGGCCTTTGTCGGTTTCAAGGAGAACCAGATCCGATTCCCCCCCACCTACAAGTTTGACTTGAACACGGACCATTATGACACCTCCCCGAAGCTCAGGGTCCCCTCATATACAGTGAGTATCCTTTACACACTTGGAATGTCCCCCTTGCTTTTCTTAACCCCATGTATTAGTGGATTCTTCCATTGACCCCATGACCAGGAAAGTCTATCAGTATGTGAAAATGAATAATTTGAAAGCAAAGATTTTCTACACTCCTTTTTCCTAGGATCGAGTGTTGTACAAGTGTAAGAAGCCAGGAGACATCACAGCACTAAATTACAGTAACGTGCCAAGTATCAAGATTTCGGACCACAGGCCTGTCTACGCTGTGTTTGAGGTCAAGATCAGGCCTGGGAGAGACACGTGAGTAAAACATACAGCTTTTCTTTTAGATGAAATAGTCAGAAATAAATCACACTGATAAGCTGCATGTATTGAAAGATATGGCACTTCAACATGTGGTGCAATGGTCCTGTCCTTAGTGCTGAAAAGTTGGTATTTAGAAAGTCCACCACTGGCTATTGGTTTTAACATATAGACACAAAGCACTGTCCTTAGTGCTGAAAATTTTGTGTTTTGAAAAAATATATCATTGGAATCATCATTTTTCCTAATTGTGACAATTTTGTATTCTAGTATCCCCTTGGCTGCAGGACAGTTTGATCGGGAAGTTTATATTGAAGGTAAGGATATTACTACTTATAAGAAGTCCTTACATTGCAACATTTTCTTTCTTAAATAATCTCAAACAGTACAAAGCCTACAAAATATCTTAAGGTTTGTTTCTTTACCAAAATTGCTAAAAAGTCACCCCCATGTTTGACTCAATAACAGAACTTTGTGAGATGCTTTGATTTTGGTGGATTTTTAAAGACAAATTAAAAATGATATTTTGTGCTATGTAATTTGAAGGAAGAAGTCATAGGTTTTGTAGAAGTTGTTCAGAAAACCTTACGTAAACATACATGCACCTGTTAAGCATGATTTATGTTTGTATATGTCCCATCATATGCACTATGACATTTCTTATCATTATATAAAGCCTTTCAGTGACCTTTAAGTGTTATTATGAGGGCTGCCCTAAACCTTTACTCAATCCAACTCAATTTGCATGTCTGTTCTTAAACTATGTATAGACGTGTCCATGATTGCATTCAAGTTGATTTGATTTTATGGATTATGGATGACATTCAAGGAATCCCAAAATTGATGCTAAAAGCACATAGGTATAGAATGGTATATAGAGTAATAGATTCTTCATTTTTGTTCTGTTTCCTTGGAATTAGCTTAATGGCATATATTTGCTCATTTTAAGCAATAGAGGAAGCATTGTCTGAGGGCATATCAAACTTGTCATATTTGATATTTCAATGCTCCGAAAATTTTTGTTGTTGCTAAAGTTGACTTAGACAACATCAAACTTTTTGCCAATTGATTTTTTTCCTTTTTTTATATGAACAATAATGGATGATTGCTTTTTTTCTTCAAAATTCCAGCCAATAGAAGACGTGCCATGCAGGTCAACGTGGAGCGCAAACAGAGCCGCATCTGTTCCATCATGTAGGAACTTCAATGTGAGACCTACACACCTGTGAGAGACCAGAATTCCACATTTATAGACTGCCGCCTTTTTTTCCGTACCCTTTTCTTCAATATGTGGAACATAACCCAAGATTTTAGTCCCTTCTTACACATTCTTATAATTACTTATTTGTGGTAGCATTTGATATAAAGTAAACAACAGAAAATGTAACTTGCCTATTGTGTACTAGTAAAACACAGCAGCTTTCTGATTGGTCAAGAAGTTTTTATTCTAATGACATCACACTTTCTGTTTATGGTCTCCCTTAGTTTTTAACACCAAGACAGCTTTAAAAAAAATTTATTCCTACATATGTGACTGTACAACTGATTGACATAATTAATGTAAATCATAATCAGATGTAATATATAGATCAGTGTTGTATTGATATTTTACTGTACAGTGCCCTGATAATTCCCCACAAAATAAAAAGACCTGAAAAAATACAGAGATCTTATTTTTGTGTTGTGAAAGGAATAGAATCAATGTTAAGCGCATGATGTAAATTGTAACTAATATTATCAAGATGTTGTTGTAGATATGTATGTAGCAAACTGATGATGTAATGTGTGAGTGCCTAAATTGTGAATAACATGCTGTAGTAATACTTAAGTCAGAGTGTATGGCTTTCATTTTCTATCCAAGTGGATAAGAAACTGCAGGTCATATTAACTATGCTTTTCTGTCTTTCTTGGTATCTCTATTGACAGAACAACTGAAAACAGGACTGATCATTTTACAGAGCAATTTCATGTACATTGTATTCTGCCATATTGGTGTACCAATTTGCATGTAATTGAATCAAACTTTAAGCACTGTTGGCATTTAAACATCTTCTGACATTCTCCAACCAGAGGTCAAATGTCAAAAAAGAGAATACCAGACGAATACTGTACTTAAAGTCAACAAAGTCAAAAATGCTGTGTACGCTTGAAATTTGGTTCATTGAAATGCTAATAGGGACACCAATATGGCCGTCAGCACTACATTGATATGGAAAGATACAAGCACTCAATATTGCATTGAAAAGCCTTACTGCATGAAGTCACATAAAGATCTGATACAGAGAATACCAAAAACAGCATTTTAACTTTAAATGTGTTATTATTTCAAATCATCTCATCACTTCTTCTTATCTTCTGGTTTTATGTAATCAAAAGGATAATCATTTAGTTTTAAAATATGGAGGGACCAAATCTAGTACATGTATTGTGATTGGATGATATTGTACAGTAGAGTGGCATACAATGTACATGGATATAAAGTTGTATTTTTGTAATAACTAATGCTAATTGTGCCTAGTGTATCTAATGTTGCATCAAATTGTGGACCAAGACCCCATAGCCCTTTTCCATGACCAAGAATTTAGCCGAATGACTTTTGCCAAGCTTAACAAAGATTGTAACTGATACTGTATTATGTTATGTGTGACAAAGAAAGTGGTAATTTATTCAAATGTCATTCCAAAAACATCCAGATTTGTTATAGTTGCAGACAAGCTGATGAGAAATAAGTGTGAAAGGTAGGTTTTAATATTTTGATTGTATCACTTACACCACTCCATAGTTTTGTACTTCAATATTTTATGTCAGAAAATATATTTGTAGGACGCTAACGTATAGTTGTACCTAAATGTCCTCCTAGACTATATCTGTGTTGCTTAGAGACTTGGAGCTTTGTATAGTTTTTTCTTCCCCATTTTATCTTGTCTTTAATGCCAAAGCACAGAATATCACCTTGTGTGTAAGATTTTATGTTGCTTAATGCTATGATCTATAGTGTATGTTTAAAGACATCATTTTGGTCCCTTTCAGCTCCAAAAATGGAGTGTGTTCAAGATGGAAACTAGATGTTAGAAAATAACAAAGAATGCTGAAGATCGTACGATGTGTGAAACAGATGATTTGTTGTTTTTTCTAGGATATTGTGGGATGTACCATTTGCAAAATGTAAGGGGCAGGAGACACATTTATCAAGTCAAGCCAAGCCCAATAGTTTTAAACACAATCTTGTCAATGATTTGAATGAAGTCAACTCTTTCAATTCTTATGTGAAATACCTTTTTCTATCATACCATATTTTCTCGACTAAAGTCTGCATTTTTGACGTTTCAAGCTCCAAACGGTGCTTCAAGTTGTTGCCAAAGTTGGGGTGCATACGTTAGTTGAGGCTATTGTCCATACAAATGGGAAAGGTTTCTCGTGTGGTCGGGCACCAGATGATCCATAAAATAATTGTAAAACGATCGTTTTTACAAATCAAAGTAATGACAGTATATAGAAGTCCATGATTCATGCAAATTGTCCCAGGGAAAGAGAAGACACAATGACTTTGAATTTATCTGGTTCAAAATGTGTTCAAGATCGGTGGAAAAGGGGTGCGTACTTAATTCAAGTATTCTTATTTTACGTTTCAATCCCACAGATTTGTCTGTGGCTTACCCCAAATCAGGGTGCGTACTTAAATCGAGAAAATACCGCTAGTGCTTTTATTTGCCAATCTTTTCCCTTGATGGCTTTCCTTGAGATAAAATCAAGGCATTTGAATTACTGATCGTTTGACCTATTTCGTACCAAAAGGTCAATAAAATGACTGGCCCACATACACCAGACACCTTTCACCATAGATCACTTCTGTAAACAAATGGGCGGCTAGGTTTAGTCTTAAGCTTTTGTTTGATTTGTCTGTAACGGTCACGTGATATCTATAAGCCAGCGCAAGAAAACAGGCATCAGATTTCAAAGTTCAGTGACCCCTATTTAACCTTTCCTTAAAATAGTTTTCAGTGAGTTATCTTTAAGTAATTGGTACAAACTGGTCAAATTAAGATTATCAATTTTTTTTGGGGGGGGGGGTCTATGGCGTTTAAAGGAATACACACAAACTTAATTAGCGTTCTTTTGAATAAGTAAAGGTGATCTTTTAGCGGTTAATCTAGAAAACGCTGTGAAGTTTAAACTAATGACCAAAACCACTGCACCGCAACGCCTGCACTGTAACATCAATCAAGTTCAAGTATAGCTTAACGTACAGGTCTTTTGTGTGCTTTTACTACAAGCCGCTGGTAGGCAATTATGCTGATTTCGGCGGCAGATGTCTTTTTACTAAAGCTTCAAAGGCACGAGTATTCTTTCTCAGTCGTATTATACTTAATGTTTTGTATTTCAAGGGGCCAGTTCAGCCTAGTCTACTCGCGTTTGCTTAGGCCGTTCAAAATAAGCAAATCCTACAAATACGTTTTTAGAGAGGCCAATGTTTGCAATGAAATCTCGATCCCCCAGGGTCTGGTAGCATTTGTTTTGACTTTTGTTTCAAAATAAGCAAGAAAGATCCTTAGTCTCATTGATGAACAATGAAAATGTGCCAACAAGCTTAAATGCATAGCCTGAGCTTTTTGCAACGAGATTAGTGCGTTAACAACCATAACACTGCAACAAGAAGAAAATGGTCATTATGCCATGCTATTTTGTATTGAAATTCCAATTAAAGGGAAGTCTTTATTTCTATGACCCCATGTGACAAACGTCGTACGACAGATTCACGACATTCTTGCGACAAACGCCGGTGTGTCGTACGAATTTCAAATGTGATGTCAACGATTTTTGCTAGCAGTTTTGTTAGTCTCGCTCTAAATGCTACCTCAAAAACGTAATTTTAAGATGCATGAGCTCTTCTTACGACATTCGTGGATGTGTCGTTCGACGATCGTGGACTTGTACGAAATTTAATTGTCTTCTGACGGAAAGGTTGTTGTTAGAGTCTAGTTAAGAATCGTAGAAAAACCAAGTACGCATTTGATAGGGGCAAGGCTTAGGTCCCATTCCCGAAACAGGCCCCGGGCGGGATGTTTTCGGAAGTGAAAAATTAAAGTGTTTGCAAAGGAATATTCAGAAATTATACACCTGACTAATTCTTTTTTTCGTTCTGCGTGTTCTGTTGTCTTTCTTATCACATTTTTTGTTTCAAGAGTTTAACCCAGCGGGGCCCCGGGATAGGAATTGGGACCTAGGCCTAAAGAGGTCTAGGACTCAATGCGTCCAATTGTGAAAACAGTGTACTGTATTAGCACCGCCTAATGGTACCTGGTTCCTGTCCATCCCCTCTCCAACATCAATTGATACTTTGAAGTGCACTTTTCACCGTTTGAAGAGGATTGTGGAGTGAGTCCTTAATGGTCATGACGTCACAGCTTTCTTTTTTAGTCCACACGTACACATGCAGTACTGTAAAAGTATTTAAGTTCGCGGGGATTTAATTTCGCGGTAGCGGGAAAAGGAACTTTTCGCAGTGGTTTTAAGTTTGCGGTAGCACAATGCACTATAACAGTCTATTACTGCCATGTAAAAATGTTCGCGGTAAAGCGGCCACCGCGAAAACCGCGAACATTAGACCACCGCAAAAGTTTCTGCACTTACAGTAACCGTTGGCCACGGCCAGTAATTGCAAAGAAACGCTCTCTTGGGGCCCTGACGGTAGAAATAATTTATAGCAAGCTGTATAGCTGAAAAATGCTGTGGTACATTGATGTTTTTTGAAAATTATGGGTGTAATATTGGTATAGGTTGTGTGTTTAAAGTTTATGGCATCACAAGTGCATTTTTTCTCACAGCCTCATCCATTGCCAACACTTATTGTAAGCATACAAGTACTATGTAGATTTTTACGGTTATTGGTATGCAGTTTGTCCCGAATGTAATATATAGAAAAAGGTTTCTTTCAACATCCTCTGTGATACACAACAGAAGTAGCCCTCAAATGTTTGTTTTTTTCAAAAGCACGCGTGCATCATGCATTCATGCAATCACTATAGTGCTTCAGATATTCAAGTATTCGACTGACATACTCAATGGACATTGGGGGGGGGGCATTATATAGAAGGAAAACGAAACGTATTTAGGAAAGGTCTAGTTACATGGTGAACGTACTGACTGATAAGAATATATTACCAGCTCAAAAAGAAAAAGGAATAATCATGCCTTTAAGTGCCAACCTAAAATTAGTGTGTTCAAAAATTCGTATTTTCCCAGAACTATCGAGTATCGTAGAGTGGAATTTGTTATCACCAAGCACAGTAGGGGCATCTTCGCTGGATAGTTTTAAAGAACACTTAGTTATATGACACAGGTCGTTCAGTGTAATATAACCAGCTGCTGCCGCCCCGCGTGCCTGCGATGCCGGTTTGTTACGCTGAAGGGCGGTTATACTGCCTATATAGATACAGATACGGATACAGTCATAAAGCATTTATGAAACTTATGAAATAGATGAAAATTTCTTCGTTTTGATAATTTTTCATACATATCTTCATCGTTCACTTAGATATGTGTCGTTTGCCAGTTTTCATCATGCATAAACTAAATGAAAGTGACCTAAATGTGTGACAATGGATGGAATCATCATTTAGATACCCCTGTGTCTTTATTTTATAGTATAATCTAAAGAAAGGCTCTCACAAAGGTGTTGAATACTTCAATGAATAATTTAGAACGTAATTTGTCAGAAACGCGTTCAGGAGTATTCCGCCACACGCATTTGTATAGTTATCACATCTTATTACGGTTTACGATTCTGATTGGACAAATATTGAAAGAAGATCTTGTGCATTAATCGAAATTGTGTATTCCATGCAAATATTTAGCACGTATTGGCGTTGACGATCCTGTGGTTAGGAAAGCAGGATGCAAAGGTTACTTTGCCATTCAACGTTCACGCCACCTAGACAGACTTGATAGTTTAAACATTCCTGTGTTAGATGTTAACACTTTATCTGACATTGCTTTTGTTAACATAGTGCAGAAAGATTCACCCTTGCTAACGTCCAAAATCAATTCTTGTCATATCTCAGCAATACCTACTTGAAACCAAACGTTTTCAGAACTGATTTACAATGCATTTCAACCCGTATCTTTTCCCAGTATTTTCACCTTCATGAGCAATGTCAAGCTGTTTTTTTCTTGACGTAATTCAATTGTCCGTCACTTTTTCTGTACATCAGACGTTCCCGTTTACATATTTTCTGTTATGTCATGTATCATGTTCTGTCCAGTCCAGTTGATATAAGCCAATTAATTTGCGGGTGCGTAACTAGTGTGTACTGTATGTCCACAGTGTACTGTACGTTCATTTTGTTGTAATAAAAAATGGTTATTATGGGTTCGATTCTCGGCTCCACAAGGCCCAACGTTGTGTCTCTGGGAAGCCGGGCACTTAAAACGACGTTTTCCTCATTCCACGCAGATGTAAGGAATGAGTGCATGACCTTGGTTAGGATGTCAAAGGCGGTTCAAGAAGATAGATGGGCGCCGCCTTCCAATACCGTGTCCTTGAAAATGATCAAGTGCTTTTTAGACAATTAAGGGCTATTTGACACCTCTCTGAGGATGAACTGAAGTGAACTAAGGGCTATGACCTTTCCTACCTTAACCTCTTCCAGAAGCGCTTGGTGTATGAAATCAACCCCTCCCCTTTCCAGAAATCTCTTTCTACTCTCTCGCCGCTTGTAAGTGACGAAAGTTTGTTGTCACTTTGTTTATATTTTTCATTACACGTGGCACCGCTTTAAGTGGAGAAAGTTTGTCGTCAGTTTGTTTGTTTATATTGCTAACCCGGTAAACCGCCTCATATCCGTACCAGGTTTGCACTGAAGAGTACAAGCTGGATATCCAGGCAGATTTATTTGATCCACTCACACCGCGGGAAGAACCCCTACTCTTTTAGACAAGTGTGATAATTTCTTTTAATTAAGTGCTCGATATGTGGCTCTCCTCAAGTACAGTATACGTACCTCCATTTAACGTCCTATCCAAGGGATGTCCCTAACTAAAGCTAGGTACTCATTTTAACCCGAGTGAAGTGAGAAAATGTGTGTTTAGTTTCATTCTGAAGGGTACAACGTTGGAGCATATCAGAGGATTTGAACTCAGGACCCCTGGGCTTTGAGCCAATCGCCCTACCGTTACGCTACCCGACGCCAGGACGTCAGCTCAACGTTCAGTGGAAGCAAAGTATTAACGCGTATACGTCACGTAATACGGCTGTCAGGGACTCGTGAGCTTTTAGGCTCAACCCAGCAAGTCAAGAAGCTTAACTTGGGTCTCCTACATTTCCTGATTCGTGATATCAAAAACTGGTTTGCCCTGGTTTGATATAACGTCACGATACGACAGTACACGCACGTAGTTATCTTCGTCTTGGCAACACGTATGTGTGTTTCCTAGCCTCTGGGCTGTATGTGATATTTTATCTGACTTCTAGGATCACTTGGATATCCTTCTGATCAAACATTAGAATTGTGATGACGTACGCTTGCTCTTCAGAGCCGCCCGCCTAAGCCTTATGATGAAAAGTGAAAGTAATCTCTATCCAGTTTGACTCACTTATAGCTAATCTTCGACTGGTTGTGACAGAGAAGACATGCACTATGTACAGTATTTACAGGCTCATTGTACCGGGGAAATTCCCCAAGAGCTCTTTTCGACAAGTACAATGAACAGTGGACCATAGCTTAAGGTCCTGTCACTGTGACCCTTCCAAGTAGCGTGTATGTCGGGTGAGCTATACAGCCGGAATCAAACTCACAGCTTATAGTTCCAGAGGCAGGGCCGCTAGCCACTGGACTAGGGACGCACGTGTCCTAAGACGAAACAGTCATATCAACATATCAAAGAAAGGAACATATCAAAGAAAGGATGAAGACTATTTTTAAGATATATTGAATATGTGTGGTCACATAGGTCCTTTGATCATGTATGAAAAGGATAGACGATATGCGTATTTCTTTTATGAAAATGATGAAAGCTTATTCTGAATATAACAAAGCCTCTAACTTCTTTCATGTCAAATTTCTTAGACGCAAGTGCGTTTCAAAGTTAACGGTTATATCTTCTAAAACACCGTGCGGAAATATAAAACGCCAGGTAAAAAGTGCACATTTAATCTTTTCATAGTCCTAGTCACAGTAATAGATATACCTCCATGAGAAATGGGGTATTGCTTTTGGGGTTTGGCTCTGTGTCTGTTTGCCTGTCTATCTGTTCTTGCATTTCCCCACATTTGTGGTCAGCAGAACAGAAGGCCTAAATGGACATGATATGCGTTTAGGTCTTGGAAAGACAAAGGTCAAGGACGTCGATTTTGAGTCCCCTGGTGGATTTAGTCAGTACTGAAGCAGATTTTCGGGGTTTGTATCGTTTTTACTGTGCATGTATTCGCCTTGATTTTGTTGATGGAAGATAGCTTTTGATGTCGCAAGTGATTTCAGGTTTGGGCCCACTAATCGCTGATTGGATTAAACGGATAGTCGTGACGTAATACCTACGTCAACAAACGAACGTCAATCGCACCAATTTCGAATGACGCACGCAAAAACACCTTCCACAAACTATTCGTCTTCTACTGGGTATGTAATTTAGGAAACAGCAATGGCAGACAATGACAAAAACATCCCCCTGTGGAATTGTGCAAGCATTTTATCCTCCGTTGTTGCCTACGTAACTTCAATGTGTACCATGCCCTATACACACATAATCTTCTTGTCTTTCAGTTTGAATATAACGGTCATAACGGTCGTTGTCTTTTCAAAGATACTGACAAGTTTGCGCTTCCAGACGTTTGATGGCATACACACATTATCTTCTTGTCTTTTAGTTTGAATATAATGGTCATAACGGTCGTTGTCTTTTCAAAGATAACTGACAGGTTTGCGCTTGCAGATGATTGGAATGTACTAGTATGTATAAGAACGTCGAGTTCGCGTGCACTATATGGGCTAGACGTGACAGTGCTTCTTGAATAAATTATAAGACACTCGGTCCAGCAATTTCGTTCTTTTATGGCGAACTCTTCTGGGTAATTATTGAAAGAGGAAGTTTGTTACGTCATATTTCTTGTAGCTCGTCATAAATATATACGAAAACAATAATGGTGGAGTCTAGAAATGTAATCAATAATTCATCATAGGCGCGAATTTGATATTGTAGAGCGTTGACAATATTGGATTTAATGTGCGATTGTGCAGTGTCTCTAAGCACAGAGGGGGTGATATTTGTTGCGATTTGGTACCCTGGGGCGAAATTACTGTGTGGTTGAAATCGCTGTGACATCGGAGACAGGAAAATATCTTCGCTATCAAATTTGTGAGAAGGAAATTCTTTCTTTACAGTTTTTCATTCGTCTATCGATGCCTTTAGATGCAATATGACCTGACGCTATTGTTGGCATGTTCTCTGTTTTCTATTAAAGTGTGAACAGGGCCCAAAGTAGATTTACAGATTTTCCTGATTGATTATGAAAAAAAAACAAGTCTTTTTTCGCATAATTTACATGTCATTGTGAACATCTCTGTCTAAACTACCTGCATACCGAATAGTAATACCTGGTGTATAATAGCATGGAAATTCGCCGTTCCTTAGTTTTGTTATCCTCCTTGAAATATTTGTTTAAAAAAATCACATCCAGGTCGAAAGATTAAAAAAAAAACATACGAACAAAAGTTCTACTGCAGTGTAATGGTCACAAACCGGGGGGGGGGGCAAAGTTGACCTTGGTCTTTCCAGCCCCTACCCACATTCACCAAGGGCTCTAAAGTTATGCTGACCACAAATATCCGGAAAGACACAGACACACCAAAGCAATTATTCTCCCATTATTCGGCGAGGTAAAAAGCTTTCTATTCCCCAAACGGTAAAAGTTATTTACGGAACTGTGCGTCAATATTATGTAAACCTCGTCACATCCGGAGAATACGAAATGTTTCAAATATTCTCCCAAGAGAATTTTTCTCTCCCCCTAGACCTGACCCTGACAACATGAAAGCACGCAACAAAAACGTTAGATCTAAGATATAACGTTGTTCAAACGTCTTTGAGATTTCTTTCAAGATTCAAATCACGTAATGCCCTTTATGCATGATTTTGGCCCTTTTGAAGATGGACTTTGAATAGGCACAATTCCCTAAGTACGTGCATTACTTCATGTTAGCAGGGCCTTATCTAATATAAGGTCCGGAAATGAGGCCATCTTTCTTCATACTTCCATCTTTATTTTATGAGGAAATGATTACGGAGAAAGGAAATGGAACTGGAAGTCAACGTATTTGCTAATCTTTAAACCAACGCATTTACTAATCCCTAAATCTTTATCTCCTTTGTCGAAGTAAATAGATAGATCGCAACTCTAAAGGGGAGGGGGGTAACTCTTCTAGCAGTGTAAGGATCTTGTTCATTATTAGTATTTTACGTGTGTTTTTGCAACATTTACAAAGCTTTTAAGTACTGCAGTTTTTTTTAATGCTCGAGCGATGTAAAGAAGTACAGAACGCCTAATGTTTGAATAAATACACGTGAAACACTGAACACTGAACTTACAATGATAAGCGGATAACAAGCCTTCTAGAAGAGGCAGTTTTTTTTGTTGGAGGAGGGGGGGGGGCATTGATTCGCGGGCCAAGATGTTATGACCAAAATAAGGCGGCAAATACAATATTCACAGTAAAAAAAGGAGAAATAAGCGCTGCCGCTCCTAAAAGGCTTCGAAAGAGCCTAACGCTAGTAAGGGACGGATCTCCGCAGTGATAGGGATGGCCCGAATAGGTTAGGTAGTGGAGACCCTTGACACTCACAGTAACGGTTTTCCCCCTCTTCCTCCCCTACCATTTTGTGATTAAACATATTTCTCTTGGTCTGTGATTAATCATATTTCTCTTGGTCTACCAATTTCCAAGGAAATTGAAATCAATACCGTTCATTTTCCTGATAATTATGACACATATATAGAACAAAAGGCCGGTAGCTTGTAATTTCATCCACACGACGTCCAATCCAATCAAATGCTACACAGTCCGCAAAAAATAGCACTTGTGCACAAAGTCTATATCTGTAATTCTGTATTGAGCCGCAATTCTCACCCCACGGGCCACGATTTAAATTTAGCAACGTTGACTTAGTCTTGTCTTTATATAAGAGTAAACGTAATTCACCAAAAGCCGTGGACTCTATTTGTACTAAAACGAAAGCCGTCTCTTCTTCTCTGACCTTTCAAAGTGTTTCTAGACTAGTTGGAGCCGCCAATGCAAAATAACGGGCGACCTTTTCGTGAGCAGACATACAAATATACACTTACGATACAGTATATTCATCTCAAGGTGTGTGTATGAATTAAAATCAGTCTGATACCCTAGATACCGGAATGATATTTTCATATTCATCACAGGATGTGTATATGAATGGCAGGAAGCCTACGAAGTGTCTGACATGTATTCAAACTGACACACTCTTTATAATCGTGCACGTCCACTCCCGCTATTGACCGAAGACGAAATATCAATAATACCAACGTCAGCTTACGTTTATCTATTGATTATTTACCAGATCGTGTGCGTGGTTGTCTACGTGTCTTTATTATCAACCACGTCATACAGTCATTAGTTGTGATTCGTATAGACGCTAGCTAGACGGTGAAACCAAACATATTGAGTTCCACGCTATATTTTCTTTTCTTTTCAAAACCGCCCAAGCAGACCCCACGCGTCTCGATCCCAGGGTAGTTGGCGCAGTGGAATCTGGGAAAGAGAGTACTATACGTGGTGACGTCGTTTGGATATGTCAGTAGGTCCGTACGAAGCGCTGCCGTTGAGTCGTAACATTTTGTGGCTATTGTTGGTAGTACTAGACATTGCGTGCAGCTCTCAGCAGAAGGCGAGGGGTCATAGCGAGGTTGAGTACACTGTAAGGACGCTCTAGTGGCCCGTGAAGTGTTGAGGTACCAGCCAAGGTGTTACCGGTAAACACGCCGAGGTTGACCGAACATGAAGCCCGGGATGACCGGGGAAAGCGGGCGGCTGCAGTGGGACAAGGCCCCGAAGACCGCCGTGGAGACACACGCCGAAGGCAAGCTTGCGGCCTGCCTGGATTTACACAACAGCGAGGACTACAAACCGTTGTACGTGCTGTCCAAAGCCGGCGTTCCTACCGGGGTGAGGCTTACGTCTCTACTCGAGTCCCCGGGCGAGGAAACGGAGCTTACCGACAACCTCACCCTGCAAGACACCAAGACCGAAGTGTTCAACCTCGAAGTCAAGTCCTCGGCTTCTTGGTGGGGGCGTGTACGCTCCAAGTTCAAGACCAACTCGTCTCGACCCAAAGACGCCGCGAACGGGGAACAGGGGTTGTATCTGGTCTTGAAAAATTCGCGGGTGGAGAGTTTGGAAGAAGAAACCATACGGAAATACCTTACGGGTAAGACCGTGCATGTTGAGTCAGCCGGCGTGCATGATTTGAACGGGGAATTCCTGGTGGTTACAGTGGCGTGGACTGCAGAGGATGTGCGGGCGGTGGTCAAGACACAAGAGCCCGCCTTGTCAGACGAAACGAACGGCGATCAGTCAGAAATTCCCGCTACGGAAACAGAACAGGTCATTGAAACCTACAGCACGACACCGTGTACCGTTGCGTTTGGTTGCGTAGTGGTCAAATACAACAAGGACACCGGCTGCATTTTGGCCAGCGGTAGCCCTCGAGGGACACACAAAACCAAGAAGGACGCTCCAACCCCCAAGGAAAGTTCCAAATCTCCTACAAAATCTTCTTCAAGATCTTTCAGGGACAGATTCAAACGGAGGAGTTCCAGTATTTCTGTGGATTGGAGCGACGACTTGGAGAAAAGGGGTGTAGCTGGTGGAAAACTCAAATCATCCGGTTCTTGGGTGGACGAGAGTGAACTCGAAACCATCGAAGGGTGAAAAAAAAATGCCTCCTACAAAAAACATTTCTCTCACAAAAATGGACTGTAAAACAGCGTCAAGAAATACAATTTACCTAAATTATGGACATTTTGGTGAGCAACGCTCTTGACATGATTTGTGTAAAGTCCGGATTTCACGGTTAGTTTTTGTGTACACATGGCTTAACCATGGTTTCACCTATGTTGCAGCTAGGATAACACAAGCGAATCACAAATGATCAGGTGAGATATTATTGTACCTCCAATTCTCCTGCGAATACGTACTAGATATACGTCCTAATATCGTAAACTTCCAGACCCTCAGGTATAAAGGCGTATTTCCGTACAGACTAATTATCGGGTTCGGTATCCTGTAACAAAATTATGTCCTTCTTTCAGTGGAAACCGATAAAATCGATTTGACAAAAAGAGGTAATTTTCCATCCCACCTGAACCTTTGTGACAGCCATAAGGAATATAATTCATATCGTTTGTATTCATCAGTATTATTAATGTGCTGCTGTCATATCTTATCATGAGTGGGTTTTTTGGTTGTGAAAAAAATGTATGTAACGTTAAGTTATATTCGAGCAAATATCATGATGGTAGAGTCTGTTTATATTTTGAGGAAGGTAGTTAAGTTTATTCCAATGTGTCCGTACATAATATAGATCTTTGGATATTTGTGTAGCAAATAACTTGACACTTTTATGTTTTAATGAAAGTAGCTGAAATATGAAAATATGTCAGTGCATAACATAGATCTTTGGGTTGTGTAGCAAATAACTTGATACAAAAATATCATGATGTTATGTTTTTTTTTTCTAACGTTGAATGTTTAGCTGCTTGCCAACAACATGCATAAAATGTACTTTCTTTGATTTTGTATGATGTTAAATATGAATTCTCGAGGGAGTTAAACATGGCGGTAACACATGTGGTTAAAATTTGACGTCTAAAAGTTCCTTTCTTCCAAATCTGGTATCCTAGTAACACGCCATGATGAAATAACTATACCCTATCAAGAGGGCCTAGAAACAAAACACCAGCTACAATAGGTACAGCGTTCCCTGATACCTTACGCTGAAACAAAATCCCAACACAAACATTCCTCCCTTTTGTACCCAACAGCCTCCCTAACGCACCAATTCTTGTTTTGCAACCGGATTATATTTATTACGATATCACTGTGCAATAAATATCGTACTTGTTTATTTAAAACTAACTTCGGAAAATGTTTTTTTTTTTTTAAACGAGCTCACGAGTACACTTTCAAGCGATGATGTTTTGTGATATCGTGTTTGAATAAAGTTTGAGAATGAATATTGTATGCTGTGTGGTGTACGTCTATGACCTTTCTGTCATTCTATATAGCCATTTGGGTAAATATTATTACCCCGTTGCTACGATACGACCCTTTTTGTGCCGAGCTTGCTACTGAAATAATAACCGAGGTGGCATTTAACGCAGCGGCCGTGTTCCCAGACGGAGAAGGCTAATTATTCATAGTTTTTTCCCCCGATAAATTAGATCCAGAGGGAAATGACCGCTACCGCAGAAAACTGATGGATTATTTCTGTGGTCACATTTATTGATTAATCATAATTCTCCATTGGTATTATAGTACCACATGCTAAAAGCATTGCACTAGCTGCTGCTATCGGTGTCACCGAAGGGCTGTTCAAGCCGGGTTCACGCGTGCGTATACGTTCAAGTCCGTATGGAATTTTTAGCCCCTACCAGGCTCCATAGGTTGCTAGGAAAATAGCAGAAATTGTATTAACATAGATACATAACATGCCAGAGGAATTAGCTGTTCAAGGAGTATGCCAATTTGCACTATTTTTCCTGCAACCTGTGGAGCCTGGTAGAGGCTAAGACTTATAATTCCATACAGACCTCATACAGTACGGACTTTAATATACTAGTATACGCACGTGTGAACCCAGCTTGTGAAAATAAACACCTGAGTATTGCAATTTGGCATTGCAAGGCTATTATTGCATTCAAAGCTCAGAGCTCGCGCATATGCACACAAATCACACGCACACACAATGTACATACGCACACAAACACCCTTACGTACATATGCACACACACACATACACGCAAACCACACACACACACACAAACATATACACACGAACGAACACACACATACACACATACACACACACTCTCTCTCTCTCTCTCTCTCACACACACACACACACATTCACATGATGCAGTGATACACACAGATACATATACGCATACAAACACACACACATACACGCACACATGATACGCAGCGATAAACAATACGAATGCATGAATACACGACGCACACACACACAGCTTGATCTTAAACAAATTTTGGACCTGAGTTTGCATGTGCAAGTGATAAGATATAACCCTCATCACAGAGTGGATTCCAGGTGATCTTCACAAAATGACTGAAACCTAAAAGGCGTGCAACTTGGTTTCCAAATGGATTTAATCTACGAGGACTACTGATTATAAAACAGCGTAGTACAATTCATCCTTTACATTTGTACCACTACTTCTACCATTTAAACTGTAACGTCGCCAAGCATTCCGCAACGTTCACTGTTGTTCCGAGTTCATCATGCGGATTCGTTATGTACTGCAGCACTTCTTCCAATGGTCCTGACAATGGTAAGCTAGTGGTCTTTCAGTTGAAGAGTTCACAGTTCATTTACCCACCCCCCCCCCCCCCCCCCAACCAATGGACTGTGGACATACATCAGGAATGGGTACATTCTTCTAGAAAATCGGACATTCCCCGACTTTCAAGCTCTTCCATTTGTAAGCGTGCATTCCTGAGTGGTACACTCCTCCGTGCAAGGGGACATTTCTCTGGTATCCCAGCACCTCGTGGAATTTGCAGTAAACAAATGTTTATGCTTATGTTTATTTGTTTCGCTCTTGAAGAAAACAGACAATAAATACGTATACATGGCAATGAAATATAAACGAACATTACAGGGCAAGGGAGGCCAAAAGCTTCTACTTATAACCGCTTCCTAGTGCATCTAAATCAGAACATCTGAAACATTGCAGCCGCCAGTGGAACGGGAAACACTCTCAGGTCATAAGGTAAACATATTTTCTATTGAGGATTGAGGCACTCGTCGTGGGAGTCGCTATCAAATAATTGAAAACGTGATGGTTCGTACATCGAGCTCGTCACATATCAAATATCTCCCGAACGTTGCCTTGTAAAGGTGCACTCTCATTGCACTTCAAGCCAAGCTTGCGTCACTGCTGGGTTCGTTCACTGCGTCACTGTTTTGTTATTTTCTCTATCTTTTTTATAAATTAGATCTTGAAAAAGTAAGAAAACTCGTTCTTTATCTCTGAAAATCGTTGAGTATTTCTCGAACCCCGCAATGGCGCAAGCTTGACGCAAGTGCAGTGATAGTATACCTTTAGGCGTAAGCTATTCTCCAAGCTGAGTTTCGGCTCCGGCTGTTTTTTTTTCGCGTTTCATACGTATTTGTTGGGCTTTCTATTCACTCACTATACTGTTTTCTTCATGTCCGTGAGCCAAAACCGATGGTGGAAATTGAGAAAACGGTACAAAATGTAAAGCCCGACAAAGCTCCTAAAACAGGTCAGCAGTTGTAGCCGAACATCTGACAAACTAATCTGTCTAATATTGGTTATTTTTATCCAACCATTTCAACGATAGACTCCGCGGTAGCCAATCAAACTTTCTCTTCTAGGTATCAACGACGGATCTTTATAATGCATTTTTATTTCTGATCACTAGGGGGCGCCGAGAGACCGTGAGCAATCCAACTGAAACGGTGTCTTGAAAAGGCGTCTAATGTATAAGAAAACATTTAGTTGTTTCAACCTTCCTGTTCCTTCTCATTGTCTACACAATGCGAATACGTCTGTCCTTGGTGCTGAATACCATCCACAAACAGAAAAACAACTTGTCCTTGGGTCTGAACACCATTCACTTATAGTCGAGCATACCTGTCCTTGGTGCTGAAAATTCACACAAGAAAATGTCACCTGTCCATGTACAGTGCATACATGTGATGTCTTTTCCCAAGTTTATACAGCACAGTTATCCTTTGTTGCTGAAGTCGAGATAAACATCATTCTTCTTTAGCGTGCCTTCACCTTTTTTATCAGTTTGGTACAAGACTGCAATAGATGTTTTCTCTAAATACATTTTGATCATCGGCATAAAAACATAACGTAAGATATAAATCTAACAGCGCCCCTCGCTTTTTCTGACTCAGCTTAGGTAGGTTGTAGCTTGAGTTCAGGCTTAGGCGCGCGCGAACACACACACACACACACACAAACACAAACACACACACACACACACACACACACACACACACACACACACACACACACACACACACACACACACACACACACACACACACACACACACACATACACACACACATATAAGCACCACAAACATACGCACACACGCTCAGACGCACGCACACATACACATATACATATGCGCGTTGCGATCTATACATTTCTGCAGTACGGTATGTATCTTGTATGTTTTAGAGTTATTGTTCTTTAGTTTCCCTGTCTGTCATGGGATTGATGTGCCTCGTGTAAACGGAGAAAAGCTTACAGAAATGTCAAGCTAATTGGAGAACCAAATAAACTCAAAGTCATTGTATACACTAGTGTAATTCTGAATTGGTAGTTGTTTATACATTATAGGTATTTACAAGTGTCAACAGCCGCCATGCTGACACGGGTACGCTCACGAACGTTGTCTTGCTATAAAGTAGTCTTCATTGTGCACTGCAGGTTTGTAACCATTGTACACTCCCTGACTTTAAGGTTTATTAATCAAGATCTAATGGTTCAAAATAGTGTCAGAGAAATGAAATTTTCCATTGTAGACATTTTCATATTCATATGCTACGTGACGCCTCATTCTTATACGTTCCCAGTGACGTCACATCCCACTTTTTGTGACGTCATAATTGTACTTACAGTTTTGGAAAAAGTTAGGCGAGACGGACGCATTTTTTAATCGTCTTGATTTAGCCGCTCATTTTTTCCAATTAACGCGAGTTTCTTTATCGACGATGTTTTCGTTAATCATGGTAACGAGCATTTGTTTATTCGATCTTGCAGCCAGGATGTTTGGCACCACTGGCAAAGGTAAGATCTACTTTTACTGACTTCAATTCCGAACAGTTTCTGTCATAATATTTGACAAAGAGCTTGACTGGGTAATTTTCTAAGAATCGATCTTTGTCACCGTTTCTGACCGAGCTTCTTTCCTCTATACAGAGAGGAGCGCACAGGAGTCTCCTGTAGTGAAGCGGAAAGTCAGGAGGTGTGACTTAAACGGCCCCTCTAACCGTGTGGACAACATCCTGCCCACAGACACCGACACATCAGCCGCCTCTGCCTCTGCCAGTGCGGCCAACAACAAACTGGAAAAGGAGAATTTCAGAGGCTTCGAAAGTGATTTTCTACTGTCTCCAGGGAAAGCTGAAGAAAAGGAGAAGGAAGGCACTGCCAGCCCTTCTCCCACTCGGCAGAATACGACCGAGCCCGACGAGACAGAAACCAACACCTCTTCCAGCCAACGGCAGGAGAATGACTCCATAGCCCTGGTACCGCGCCGCAGGTTCAGAATCCCCCCAGTCATGGCCCAGGTCTCGCCCGTAATCCTATATATACCAGATACGAACCAGGTCACCATGTTCTGGGACAGAAGCGACCATTCCAAAATGTTGTTGTGGATGATGATTCAAGCCAGACGGGAGGCGGGGATCTGGTAGGGAGACTGGACTATAATTCTCGAACACCAAGCTCTACCATAGTACACAAACATGTATTGGGCGTGGGAGTGGTGCGTTTGTGTGATGGGGGATTTAGGGTGGTTTTGTAGAGGGGTTCGTAAATTGTTAAGGATTTTTGAGTTGTCATTGTTATACATAATTATATTACTAAGCTTTTCTTCTCATGTCCTATGCACTATAAAACATTCAGAAACTTACAATTCAGCAATAGTAGACTTTGGCAAATGTTATCATAAAACTGTTCTAGAACATAAACACGGCATCCTTCAGTCAGCTTTTATATTGACTATTGTAAAACCCTAAAATCCTAGAACATAAATGTCTACATTCGGTCGTACGTTATATATTTTTATACATTTAGTTGCCAGCTATACCTCTGTATGTGCAACTACATGTACGTATCCAAGGAGAAGGAAAAATAAGTATACTTATCTGGCGACTACTCCGTATATTGTGTCACAGTTGTGACCAGTTTATATTACTGACTCTAAGCTACATCGAAACTTGGTTTGGTTTTGATTCTGGAGACGAATAAAAGTACAAACTGTTGGAAATCCGCGTCTATGTTGTCATCATTGCTATCTACGTATACATCAATGCTTTTAGTTACATAACGTTATAGTTGTCTCTAGTACTGAAGTCTTTGTGACAGTCACTAAAATTAAAGTACAGAAATCAGCCACATAACAATATACATCCATCATCATTATCTGGTCAGTGGTCACTGATTGTATGTTAGTCAAGCGTTGCACTATTGATAAGTCAGAAAAGTCTTGAAGACACTTTCTTGCCGAACAAGCTATGTACATTATCAACAAAAATTGATATCATCCCTCTTGATCTTAACATGTATATACCCATACTTGACCAATGCTATGAAGCCATATTTGTCATGGTCTGTAATGGTTTTGAAATTAGCTTTTGATATTTGTTTCTGTGGTATCATATAAATGATCAAATTATTCTAATGGGCTAAACTTATATGTTAATTTCACACGCTAACCTTGCCTGGAAGAAGTAATCTACAGGCAAATCTACCAGTGGCATAAGGAGTTTAGCTGGCCAAGACGGTAGATCTACCTGGAGGGTATAGAAGGGGTATATAGTCTTGCTTAAATTGCATATCAACGATAGGCTCCGCGTTTGCCAATCACGCTTTTTATTGTGTATCAACGACAGATCTGCATTTCAATTTCTGATCACAAGGGGGCGCTGTGAGACCGTGAGCAATCCAACTGAAATTGTGTCGTGAAAAGGCGTCTGATGTATGAGGAAGCATTTAGTTGTTTCAACCTTCCTGTTCCTTCTCATTATCTACATAATGCGAATATGTCTGTCCTTGGTGCTGAATGCCATCCATACATAGGTAAACAAGCTTGTCCCTGCTGAACACCATACACCGATACCCATGCGTGTCCTTGGTGCTGAACATGCACACAAATAAACACACCTGTTCTTGTACACGTGTCATACAAATTTAGACAGTACAATTATCCTTCAGCTTTTCTTCAGTTTGCCTTTACCTTCTTCGGCTTTTATTGTGATGTTTTGCCTCATTACATTTTACCATCGGGAAAAAAGCAACATAATTTTGTCACTATCCCCTCCCCATTTTTCCTGTTTTGTCATAGACTGGTTTTAGATTGAATTCTAAAATTCTAAGATGAAGGCTACATCATTGCAAGGTAGAATCATGCGCCGTTCACGCAGCCGCAGTGTATCCAAGTGCCGTGGACATAATAGCCGAAGCCGTGCAAAGAAGGCAGCCGCGGCCGCAAAACGAGCAGGAGCCATCAAGAAGTGAAGTCCCGCAGTGTCATCTGACGGCCGCTAGCTTAGTGCAGCGATGACACCACTCCCGACCACCAGTATATGACAATGCGGCGTGAACTGTATATAAATTCATAAATGTCGTAATGAATGAGTAGACTACATGACCACGTTTTGTGCAACAGGGACTCTTAAATGGAGTGAATTTGAAATCAATTTTGGAAACGTGAATCGCTGATTTATCTATGTGATGTTTTAACAGCTGATCGTGTAGTGAAGTAGTTTTCAAGATAAGAATAAAGCCTTGAAGTTCGTAGATCATGTAAACATATCTATACTTGTTTCTGTTGCTGAAGAATACGAGACATTACGACAGACAGTTTAACGCAATCAGTAGCATAACATGCGTATTTAGCTGAATCATATCTTAAAGTTATAACGCCACATATGCTTGTAAGACTAAGAGTGCTTTGATCTGTGCTCCAACGACATATCTGCATTTTGCTTCCCGATCACTAGGGGCGCTGTGAGACCGTCAACATAAAATCTTGTGAGCTATGTTAGAAAGCCTTCTTGACTGCTGCAGGCATTTTCCTCTTATTGTTGCCACGGCTTAGTGTTTGAAGTGATTCCTGTATCTGTCCTTGGTGCTGAATACCATCCACACATATAGGTAAACAACTTGTCCCTGGTTCTGAACACCATACGATTATAGTCGAGCATACCTGTCCTTAGTGCTGAACACCCACACAAGTAAACGCACCTATCCCTGTTCAGTGCATACTCGTACACAAATAGCCTTTTTCTCAAGCATATGCAGTACAGTAAGCCATCGGTGCTAAAGGGGAGAAAAGACACGATTCTTCATTATTTCTTTACCTTTTTCAGTTTTGGTGGGATGCGTGTTTTCCTTGATTACATTTTGATTATGGGTATAAAAAACATAATTTTGTCAGCGTCCGGCCTCTCTCCCTATTCTCAGGCTCAACTTAGAGACTACTTGAGTCTTTGAGTCTGAGAGATTGAGTCTTACAGTCCTAAGGCTAAGTCGGCCTAGGCTACAATAGATGAATTTTATGGATGACATTCCATGCACACCTAGAAAACAAGGTGGACAAAAAAACAAAAACAAGATGTCTACATTTTCAAACTGAAGAGATACAATACGGTGTCACAAACAGCAACACTAAATTATCCTTGTATTCCATAAGAAGTAAGTGACCCTTTAATAGTCTGTGTAACGCAAACTCCGCTATCCGGAGCTTGTAGACTCCTCCCCGCGCGGCAGTATGACGGGCCTGAGAAGTGTGGTTAAATCAGGCTAAGTGACCCTGACCTCAGCACATCAAGCTTAGGCACGTCTGCATTCATGTCTATATCTGCAGTTGACTGCATTCCCGGTATACACCACATAGCGATTATACTCAAGGAACTGTATATGATTTTGGAAACGGTCAGACATTTCAGGTAGCTAAAGCATCCACCACCTTTCGTCAGTGACACAGCAGATCTTGTTGAAGAGCAGGTTATGTATTTATGCCCTAAGTATGAATTGATAAGTTAAGGATGTATATATGAACATTATTCGCCGAAAGTTCTTGTGAAAGTTTCGTGACCCCAAAACTTTCTACCAGTGTCTGAGCGCTTCGAAGCGATATGCGTACATTGAGCTGAACAAAGGTCCCTGCAGTTCTGCCCAACCTGTAGTCTATACCATAGATGTTGCCAGTTTTCCTTACTGCCTTTATCCTAACGCATTTGATTGACACAGAATAAATAGTCTGAAGGCGCCATCTTGTTTCGACTTTTTGCGATGGAACAGTTAGACTTGAAGTTTGCGACATATTCCTATTTTTGGTATGTTGACTATCGCCATGGTTACAACAAAAGTTCCTGTTTATTTTCCCGAAATCAGGCGGAAATCAACGCAAATCCGTAGAATTTACTTGCTGTGGCCTTCTTTATTTCCGTATCTCGTAAACCCCAGATCAGGAACACATGTAACACATCAACTGAAGCAACCGGCAAATGCATATATTGAGAAAACATCTGCCATGCCATATTTGGTATGTCGCTCCTTATAAGGAGGCGATGCCAAACAGGTGACGTCAGTTGACCTCTCATGTGCTCTCACCAGTTGTTTTTCAAGCTGATGTGTGTTTTGCGTTTGTTTTTCGCAGGCTTTAGTAATATTTCTAGTGGTGTGCGTTTATCCATTTTTATTTTGCCGCTAGGAAGACGTGGGACTCCTATACAAAAGTGCAAAGCTGCTGGCCAACTTGACACGTCTGCTTTTTGACCGATGGTCTTACTTTTAGACTTCACATGGAGAACTAATATAATCACATCGTACTGTTACTGTTTTTAATGATCCCGCTAAACGTTTAACATGTGTTATCTGAAACGTAAACCATTGTAACGTCATGCATGTTGACTTATATGAAATTGTGGCTCCTGTGGTAGCACTTGATTTGGGTTTAACTTACTACACAAGATGCCTTTCTTTTCTTTTGTATTCACAAATTTCGGCCGCTGGCATATATTATTTTTCTGCAAAATCTGACAACAAAGAAATTGATTGGCCTACCCTATATCAAGTTATTTGAACCGGCCACGGGGTTGGGTAACGTTACAACTGATTGGTAATTGTGACGTGTGGATCAACTTGTTCATGCGTCGTATTTCTTTACAGTTTGTCACAAAAGCATATTGTTAGCTCAATGTTGATACTGTAACTTCTGTTGTTAGCTGTTTTAAGCACAAAGATTTGTCGGACTTTTTTTCGGTAGTGGTACAGTATGGGCCTAGCATTGTGCAGTTGATTCAGACAGCTTAAACCTGAGCCGAGTGTCAGTTCCGATCCGCATATAACATTATGGTGAACCACCTTTGGACATGGCACGCCAGTTTTGTGTCGCGGGTTGGTGCAAGCTGCGAGCGAATGTTAGGTTTAGTCCTCTCATACCGGGAAGGACCCCGTCTATTTTCAACAAGTGAGGTAGGTTCTTTAACGTGATCGATCTGTTACCCTCCTCAAACAAGGGACCTTCGGCTATCCGTCCCATTGAAGAGGGCATGCCTAACCGAAGCCGAGACTCATTTTGATCCGATTCCAGTTAGGATACAGGGACTATAGGTGCCTACTAGGGATTCGAACCAACAACCTTTACATTCTAAGTCAACAACCCCAACCACAAGGCTGTCTTACCACAATTGGAGCTGATTGGCTTTAAAAGCTCAGGAATACCTACCGAACATTTTACGCAGTCTCAGTACAGACTAGCTGGCGCGAAAACGTGTTTGACAACAGTCTGCCCCACCCAAAGCAACTGACTGACTGGACACACCAGTATCAACGAACCCATCGCCGCCGATTACACACTATTTACATACTTGGCGGAACGCCAGTGCACTACAATCACATAAAGCTACCTCACCCGACCTCACCACCAGTAGCATTTGTTTTTGCTGTACAAGGAAAAGGAAACGTACAGAGTCGAGAATTTCAATGGCTTTCCGAAGAGAGCATCAATGGAAGACTGACCTACTTTTCAGCACAATTGACAGACACTGTCAGAATAGCACCATCTTTTCATAGACATTCCCGCTATTAATACCAACACTACCCCGGGCAGTGCTGAGATAATTTCTAGATCTTAACAATAGTCACCAGTTAAATATCAATTTTAAGATAAAAAAAGGTGCCTTAGCTATAGATTTCTCAGTCAACATTCCACAAACAGTTCAAATTTCATTTACAACTACATGCAGCCAAACCTACCCAAGAAGACGGCTCAAGGGACCTATAAAATCAGGTCTATGTGGACAGGTGGTCACTATAGACAGAATTCTTGATGGCTGCGTCAATGGGAAGAACTTATCTAAGGTATCGTGGGCCAGAAAGTGGTCACATTGGCCAAAGGGTCCTTACGTAGAGGTGGTCACTTGTACAGGGTTGACTGTATCTCTTTTGAGTCTAAAAATAGCTTCTGGAACCCTTAAAGTCTATAGCCACTGGAATCATTGGTATAACACGTGGATGTCATTCGATTTGAAACCCATATACAAAGAATTAAGTTGTATGCTTTTTTTCCTACGTAATGCAGCAACTAAGAGGTGAAAAGGTCGGTTACAAATGGCATGAACATTATCGGCTGCCCATAGTACGATCAACTTTGTTAGCATTTAACGATTCGAATTCATAGGATTTCGCGGGTGCAACCAGGTCGTAGTTTGTTGGTGACATATATTTCAAACGTTAACGAAATAATAACGTTTCACCGATAGTAGCTTTGCATCCATGCTTTCAAAAGGGCCTGTTACACTTCGAGAAAGTATTTCTAGAGTTAGAAAGTATTTCAATGGTTTAAATCTGGATTAAGATAGCGACTTGCTTACTGTATTTAACCTGAACCAGCAAAAGTCAAAGTCTTCGTAGGGCGCCCATCTCCTTTCAATAGCTTTGGGCCACACAACTTTCTGCAATCACTACAGTAGGGGGCTAGTCAACTGGTAGTGGTGTGTGTTCCATACTATAAGTTTCCCAAACGCTGAGTTCTAAGCATAGAAAGCAGCATGTACCATTTTAAAGCCTTTGGTATGACTCGGCCGGGGATCGAACTCACGACCTACCTATATTTTAGAACCTGAACCAGCAAAACAGAAAAATTCTCGAGAGACACGGGAACTCATTACCACCGAGTTAGAATTGGGGGCATCCTCATTAGTTAGCTTCAAGCACCGCTTGAGCGCTTGCAGCTAGATGAGCAAAGGTCACAGTATTTTGACAGGTCGTCCAGTGTAATATAACCAGCTGCTGCCGCGTGGCCGCGGGCCTACGAAGCTGGCATGTCGTGCCAAAGGGAGCCTATACCTGCTATACAGATACAGAAAAGTTTGAATCTAGTGCGGCAGCTATCCTACTGCGATGGGAGTATGTGAGGTTATAATTACCGTCCTAGTTGAATCATCTGTCGGGTTTTCTTGGTACAAAGTGAGTTGAGCTTAGTAATTTATTAGATAGCGAATCACAGTAGGCTCCCGTCAAGTTGGCCTTGGCATTGTTTGCATGTCCCATGGGACGATCAAACTGTGATAAAGTTCAACTCACGGTTGGGGTTCTCACCTACTACCACTCTGAAGATCGTAGTGGCAAAGGCCTGAACTTGAAAACAATGGATTAAGAGGTGGAATAGATCTCTCAACAGCAATTTGGGAGCCGCATTAGGTCCTTGATGTACACAAGTGACTTCTTGTTTGTTCTGAAAGTCACGTGAATCATGATCGGGCTAGTCAGACGGCTTTTGGAGTGCGGGGGTGACTAACGTTGTGGGGGTGTATGACAAGATATTTTTATGCCTTTGTCATCAATTACTTGTTACTTTCTTACCATGGACTGGTTGAGCCGAAGTAAGGTCAACGCTGGTTGGACGGCTGGTGGTATGAATATTAATTAGATGAGATTCTCCCTACCTTTTAGAGCACCCCTGTGTACTATGCCCCCTTACCCTACTTGTTGCACCGTTATTTCATACCATACCATAGTCTAAACGATGGTAACGATGATTGACAGATGATCAAGTGAGATTTAAAGCTGTCAAAATGTGACATCAACACCGTCAACTGTCTCCAGTTGATCATGTGACCGATGTTATTCTCAGTAAGCCCCGCCCATGCCCAATATCGACAAGGTCTAAAAATCCAGCCATGGCTATTTGATACTTGACGAAGACGATTTTGGCCCAGTTGTCGTTGATGATAAAGTTTCCAGTCGGTTGCCATGGTAACAGGCTCCTCAGGTAAACTCCTCCCAGCTGGAGAACACCGCGGGTTCCCCCTTGCGCATGCGCACTGGGCTCCCACTCTGCATCATGGCGGCGGAAGAATCGCAAAATCCAGAGGTACTAAGCTGTGATTTCCCTTCCATTTCTTCCTAACGGTTCTTCCAATTGATTTCATATCGATGGACTAGATAAAGAACATATCAGCGATCCTCAGAATCGAGTATTAAGTGCAGATTCATCTGTTATTAGTTTGTTATGGCCCGCGTACTTTGCGGAGTCGCTCGCGCTGGAGTTCGAATCTGCTTGGTTCAAAGCGTGGCTCGAATGAATCCGGTGTGAAAAGATGGCGTACTTTTTGGTACCGCATGGCGCCGCCGCGTGCTCGCCCGTCTCTCTAAACTACCGTCTGCGATTCTCTAACGGTGAAATATTTTACCCCGACTTTTAAATCCGACAGAATCAGTCACAGCGCTTTGATTTTGCCGCGAAGTTTTGCTTTCGAGATCGAAAACAATGCCGCGAATCGGAGTTTGTGCACCGATGGAGGGCGTCTGTCTTCTCACTTGTTGGGAACTGGAGGATGCCAAGAGGAAATGAAGTTGCAATTGTTGTTCCGATTTTGTTGATCTAAACTTGATCGTATTGTCAAGTTGTTTATCTAAGTGCGTGTAATTTGTTGTTTCTTATATGATTGCAATTATCCTAAAATGCCATGTTCTCCCCTGTTGTGGGATTTGCATACCAGTAGTATTTTTATTGCTCTTCAGACACTGGTCATTCTGAATGTTGAAAAATTCCAGGAACTTTTATCAACTTGAAGTTTTTTAAAGTCAAAAGCAATACATTATGATATGGTGAAAGTTAAGTAGATGCTCTTCAACTGACGTGAAATTTATGTTTGCGTCTGCAGGTTTCCTGTTGAAATGCAGACCTTCAAATGTTTGAACTGACATTACGAAAATGACCAGTGCTTTCTTGATATTTCTGTTTTAATGTCAAAAGTTGTACGTTATCACAGGACTTAAAGGTTCTGTTGCGAAAGAACAGTGTATGGCGCGGGGCATTGCGTTTCCATATAACATGTGATTTATGATTTTGGAATCCAGTTGAAATAGATCAAGAATCTAGTTTGGGACTGGCTTGTCTAAAAAGACCTGCCAGTGTGTTTTGTAAGATTGCGTGTTTCTGACAAGCACAAGAATCAGTCAAGGACTGCGAGATTTTTGGCAGTAGAGCTTTCGTCCCCAAGTTGCCGACGTGATGAATTCAGTGCAGTGATGGTGCCAACCTACAACAAACAGCTTTTTACACCCCAATATTCATGATTTCAAGTTCAACAGTAGACCATAAAACACAATGTTATCACCTCACTTGTTCTTTGTCATGATTTTACTCAAAACTGCCTCCACCGACAGTGAATTGGTCCATGTACCTTGCTGTGCTTGGAATTGTTGGATAAGGTATACGTACGGGACATCATATTATATTTGTACCTCATGTACCGTAAACAGATAGAGGCAATGTTAATTTCGTGTCTGCACTCTTTTTAGTTGTATTTGGAGTATAGGGTCTAGTAGATGCAGGTGACTCACATAATATATGAATATGTAATTTGAAATATCAGCATCTTGAAGCATCAAAAGAACAAATACAGGTAGGGTTGATAAACTGATATGTTCTGATGAAACCATGTCTCTAAGCACGTCCATCTTTGCTGTTATCGATACTGATACTAGTACTAGAGATTTAGACACCAGCAGAGTTACAAGTACAACAAAGGTATTGTAACAGTTACAAGTCAACGTGTAGCTCACTGTTTAGGGTGTCCCTGGCTGATATTGGTTGTTTTAGTCAATCTTGAAAATGTTGCTGACTGTATAATGAATAATGCAATAATAGAACAAAAAATTATGCCAATTTGGCCATTTTCATCCATGAACAACTAACTGTGTTGATGCGAGAGAGCAGCCATGTTGAAGTTGACATCTCTAGTTAGGATGATGTAATGACAAAATGATTAGGTGATGAAATGAAGTGGTAGACATCCTTGCCCCTGGAGCAAAAGTTTGAGAGGTAAAGCCCTTGCCAGATGTGAAGCTCTAGAATGGTGTACCAGTGGAAGGTACCCTGGTATCCATCTCTACTAGTAATGCCGCTTTATGTTAGCCCTATCCAGCACTCGTTGCCATTTCCAATACCCACTTTTAATGGGTTCTACATGTATGGAGGGAACTTACAGATTTGTTTGTTCAGCATAGCAAGTAAATCAAATTCTGGTGAAACACACCAGTTTTGTAGAAAATGTACTACTACTACTACATGTGTACAAGCTGCATAAGACGACAAATATGATGGTCCACTCACACCTGCATGGGCCCGTAAATGTGATCTTCTCATTAAGGGCTTTACCAGAGCCATTCAAGAAAATGTCCCTAATGGGAGCTCGGTACTAATTTTTACCCGAATACTTACTTGCTTATTTGCTTATTAAGTAATATGTATAGTGTGAGAAAATGTGCGCCTTTCCAAAATTCACAAAATTGTGACCTGCCAGGGATTCGAATCAGGAACCTTAAGAATTAGATTCTGCTAGCATGGATTGGATGCCAGGCTACATGAAAAGAGTTGCAGTGCAGTGGAAGATCATATGGCTAGCCCAGTGATCCACTGTCTAGCCCAGTGATCCATAAGTTTTCAAGTACGATGAACTGATCGGTTAGGATTGGCAATGGCAATGATGGATACACAAAATTGTCAGATATGCAATAGCTGTAGTATAGCTGTAAAGTCATAATGTTGCACAAAAACATTGTGCTTACTGAATTGGACCAAGTTTTTAGAAATCTCCAATTTATACTGACATATTCTTCAGGTAAGACTTTGACCTTGGAGGCTTGGACATACATTTTTGTCATACCAGACCCTTTCTCATTATTCAAATCAATGGATCCTTGCTACAATTCAAATCATCAGATTTTTGCAACACTTTAGAATGAAAATAAGATCCTCATATTTATGTTGTCATGTACTTGTATGCTTTTGCGTAATTAAACTGCTTTGATTGACACATGTCTCTGATGAATACATCAGATGATCTGTCAGCTGAAGTAGCATGCATAATATGTATTGATTTGTCAATAAGGTCAAACACCAGGACACCCAAAATCAAACCTCATTATAAGGTTAACAACACAAACAGTTGTGCTAAATTTCATCGCAATCGCATGTTATGTTCTAGACAATTGTGTTTCCCCATTCTCAGTATGCTTGGGTTGGTAATTCGTAACAGGTGGACATCATACTCTGATTCTTTGGCCTGAAGTTAGAAGTATATACAGCCTTGCAAAACATCGCAGCTTTTAGCCTGTTGTATGTGTTTTTAGGTTTTAACAAATTTGCTCAGTGACAGGGTAAGAGACCACTTGTGGCAACCGAACTAAGATGGTGGGAGATACCATGCAAGCTGGAGCTAAGAAGCTTCTTAGCTCCTTGCATGGTGCGTTTCTCTCGACCCCAATGGACTTCCTACAACTATTCAAAACAACCGTTTTCAATTCAAAGGAAAAGTAGTGTTGCCATTGGCTATCAATGTTACCATAATGAATTTGCTACCTACAACTTTGTAAAATCTTAATGAGGTATCCTGCTTGAGCCAGTATCCACTGAATTATTTGTCCAGCAGGTTCTTTGCTGTGAATACCATGCCTTGTCGGGGCAAGCCTGCATTGTAGGAACATACTGGAGAATGAAATACTGGATGTACTCAGTTGATAAGTACTGCCTTTATTTCTCCACACAGTGTACACACTACACAGATAGCTTAAGATATTCCCATCAACATGGACTTAGGTTTTCGTTCTGTCACAATGTATAATGATTATCAGAAAAATGTTTAAGATTGGTGCAAAATGAATCCTAGTCCTCTTGAATATTGTAACACCCTTGCACCATATAATTAGCACCATGGTCAGCACCCATTTTAACTATGGCCACCATCTTGATAAATTGTCTGAAAAGTTTTTCATAAGTAAACAGTCCCCTGTTAGCATAAGGTCTTTAGCCGTCTTGTTTGAAGTATCTACAGTACTGGTAAAATTTGTGTGTTGTGAACTGTGAAATAATTGTTGTATTTCAGTTTTCTTTTTTTTTCTAATTGAAGGCATGTACATGTATGTTTGGCTAAACATTTGGAATCAGACCCAAATCCTGTGGTCTTTTGAGATGGTTCAAGTGTCAAATGTTTGGCGGTAATTTTATATTTCCTATGATTTGCACAGTAACTGGGCCCAAATTGTTGCAGTAACTTCTTAAAATGCGATATGAGAACATCAGATGGAAAGTGATCATCATTATAGTGCAAACATAGTGGCAGTGCATATTACAGACGCAAGATTCATAATGATATTTTCTTTCAAAATAGGTTGGGGACCAGTACATCATTCAAAATCACTTTCTTTTCTCGCCCTGGTCTGATTAAAATGAACCTGAAAAGATTTCAGTGGACCAGATTTTTGACTGATTAAGAAATGAACACATTTATCAGCAGGGGTCCATGCGTTTGTGGGCTTAGCAGTCCAAGAAAATAAATAAGAGCGAATTAGAGTAGAGTTTACAGTCATTTCTACCAAGTTTCCACAGTCAAACTGATATGGGCACTTAGTCTACAATGTCATGAAGGTAGGATTTTAAAATGCCAGTGGGTGTCAGTGCTAAGACCAGACAAATTCCTTTGTACTAATTGTAGTAAAATGGACCATTGTTTTTGAGAATTACCCAGTCACAAGTTTTCACATACAATCAGGACCAGGTTCAGGTCCGGACCTGGACTTGATCCTCTGGAACTGAAACGGACCTGCATGTTATGAACCCCTCATAACACTGCACCTGAATTTTCTGTATCGGTACCAACCACTAGTCAATTTAGTATATCCCAATTCAGTGTATGCCAATGAGTACATTGATCTGGCTTGGGACATCCTTCCAAAGATACAGCCAAAAGTCCTGTGTTTGACTTTGAGCAGAGCCCCACTCAGAGCAAGGTAACGAAGAACTCGCCACGGACTCATCAAGAAGAGTGGGGGTCCTTATCGATCTAAGGCCTAAAGGCAGTTTACAAGTTATGCCAAGCAAACAAACAGTATCCTGATATTTATCTGTTCAAGTAACATTTGTTTCTTAACAAAGAACATACATGTATCAAAATCCTTATGACATGTTGGTTTTCCGAAATAGACTGTCTATTTGAACAGCACATGAATTTATTCATTTCTGTGTTAGGTCTCAGCAAATTTTATAGATGACATCAGCGCGCTTATTAATTTTTTCCACATTTCAGAAAAAAACAAGAAATTTTTCTTCTGTGGAGATGGTCAACATGACGAGAAATTATTAAAATGAGAAAATATGTTATGTTATAGCCTAACTGTTGTACTTGTATATAGTGACACTAAGGAGGTAATCATGACTATAATGTACTACTTGTACTTGTAGGTTAAGCTGTGAAACTATTCGGACAGTTGTGAAGGTGGCACCAATATTTAAGTCACGAGTGAAGTTGCCAACTTAGTAAGTGACACTGGTCTACCACACTAGTGTCACCACTACCCCAGTGCACATCTTGAATACAAGGAATGAATGCTTTGTTAGCTGTGGCTGTTGAAAATTTAGCAGTCTTGTTTTTTTTTTTTGCCCTTACCTCACTATTTTTAGTCTGCAGAGGATGTCATCCATAATTGCTGTGGCCTTATTTACTATTAACTTTATGAGTTAGATGTTTAATATAGTTGAGCATAGTGAATATAGATGTTTTATTCTAGTTTCAATTGTCATTTGGGGAGGGCCATTCAACTGCAGGAATGCATATACAACACAATCTGTGATTGGCCTCTCAGGTCACCATCTTGGAAATCTAACCAATGAGAGGCAAGGTCTTATTGAAGAATTCCAAAATGGCTGTTGCATGAGTGCTATGACAATCACATGCAGTAGTGTTGGTGGTAACCACCATTTGAAGCTCAACACAATTTGAATAGGTCTAAACGAACTGTTTGTGTACCTAGAATTGCTTGTCCTACATGTATCTTTGTTTACCATATGACCATAGCTTTGAAGAATTTTTGTTTTCAAACTATGAAATTATTATTTTTGATCATGACGTACTTCTGATATCAACATAGATGCCTGAGCAACATAGTTTCCTAATGACATGTGTTCCAACTGCAAAAACATGAAATCAAGGAGGTTTTATGGATGAAATGAAGAACATTTTGTGTTTTGAGTTGATGTCTATACATGTATTTCAAAAACAAACACATTTTATTCCAAACTGTCCCTTCTACAATCATGAAGGAAAGGAAGCCTTTAAAAGTTTAAAGAGGCAACAGATTGCACCCTCATTTCTCCACGTTTACAGACAGAAGGAAAACTAGATTGTACTCTTCTTTAACATCACAAAACCCACACATTACAGAGGAGGTTCAACCATGATCTCAGAAAAAGAAGTCAGCCCCGATAAGTTTGAGTTTAGAGTCAACTTTTAGACTTAACACTACTAGTAACAGACACATTTTATATATTATTCTACACTATTTATCCGTCCCCTTTCATGTTGTCTACAAATAATAAGCTGACTTGGGCAATAATTTTCAATAAACTGATTATTATAACCTTCTCCATGTTGCCTAGGCCCCTAGTCGTCCCAAAACTGGTTCAAAAGGCTACCACCTCGTTCCCTTGACTAAAGACAAAATGCTCAAATGACCTTGACCTTGAATGATCTTGTTATGGTTGTCATTTGAGCTTTTTGTACTAATTGCCCATCCAACGGGTCCTTTTACAATGTGACCACAGAAAATTCTGTATAATTTATGTCTTTGTAAAATCTACATTTAACGCTAGTTCATCTTTATACGCAGGGTAACCTATATTCGTTGTGTTTACCAACACGGTATTAAGGCATATCCGCTGGACGCACAGTGGTTCCAAGTTGTAATACCGGTATGCTCAAAATATTGTAGTTTATATCGTCAACTTCATATCCCTGAATACCCATTTCTAATAGCGACGGATATAGGTTTATAATACCACGGATAAAGGTGAACTAGCGTTATATAGATTATAGAATCTTTAAAGCTGTTCCTTAAGTTTTACCAAACCCTAAAAGCCCTAGGTGTTCTAACTAAGTGGCGCAAAGTACACAAAGCCCATGTCTGTTGCTCCTGGCATGGCCAGTTGACCACACCCCCATTGTTCCAAGAAGGTTGGCACACAAAAGTTGACCTTTGTCCCAACAGTCTCAGCAACCTGCAGTACCAACCTGGCCATTAGGTGTCTCTCCTGTGAGTAACAGACACCTTCCATGTTTGGGACCACATGGTGCTGGGAGCCGTGCCATGTTGTCGGGCTACAACTGACCACACCTCTCATTTGCCTTTCAGATTGGTGAGTTTGCTACTACCTCTGTGGCCTTGGAATATCATCAGGAAGGGGAGAGTGGTGAGATTAGGGGGCCTTGTGATTCATGCTGTCATCAGAAGACCATGTGGCACACTTACGGCTTGTTCTTTTCTGGGAACTAGACTATCCACTTATTTGTTGTAAACCAATTAGTGCACCATCCCAGGCAATTAGTGCACCAAAATAGCAGGCCTAGCCACATAGTTGTGTTGTGAACACGAATGTTTACTTTGCCAAAGAACGGAAGCAGATCAAAAACAGTTTGTAGACTTTGTACCTGGTAGTAGAAATGTAACTTGACAAGGGTTAATTTATCCCTGCCAGTTGTCGTATGGTAGATTCCGTAACTTGCCCAATTCAAGGAATTGCATGTGTATAGTTGTTTATCCACATGTGAAGATTGAGTAGTGAACTTTTCAGTGTATTTTTTCTCACAACTCTTGTAGTTGTGAGGTGTTCATGCTCCACTTGATGTAATGTTGATACTGTGAATGAAATTCGAAACTAACTCAGCACCAAGGACAAGGACATCTTTGTCACATACCATTGAAACAAAACATTATCAGGTTTTAGCATGTGCATTGCTAAGATTACATTACTTCAAAGAAGATATAACACTATTGCCAGCAATCAAAACAGTTTTCATTTTTGGCATGTGTAAATTGCCATTTCGTTTTCTCAGTGCAAAACTATACCATGTTTGCATGTCATTTGCTTTCACTCACATGGCACATGGTCTAGCTCATGTTTCAACCACTCCTTTGTTGCCAATGTTTGTCCAATGAAGACTTGAAGTGAACGAAAGAAAGTGCTTCAAAATCAATCTCCTAGCAGATTCTAAATGCTGTCAATTGATTTTGGTTTAACCGGTATAGTTGTTTGGTGTTTTCTGTCTAAGCTGTATGATGATATGACGCAAGGCACAAGTGATAGATTTTGTTGATAGTTCTAGAATTAGTTAAATGCTGGTTTATTTTCGTTGACAAACTGTAGGATCCAACGTTACCGCCGTTTCTACCTCCGTAAGTGCCGGGAGTGAAGTTCCTGATGTAGAGATGAGTTCTAACCAGGAGACCAGTACGGTTCAAACACGGTCAGCTCAGAAGGCTGCGACCACAGAGGTGATGGTGTCCACACGGGCCAAGATGACCATTTCTCCGATGAAGCCGGGGACAAGCCGAGCATCGCAGCAAGCGGAAGCGAAGGGCGTGAGAAACTTCACCAACATCTTCACGTCGGTATCTCAGGGAACCCCTTCTGTGGGCAGCACGGCGGTGATAGCGTCCACGTCTAGCGACACCGGTACTCCTAAGTACAACCTCCGTGGGACCCCCAACATGGCAGACTCACAACCGCCAGGCTCACAGCGTAGCACTCGTAAGCGGACAGCCAGGAAGTCGACCCAAGCTGGTCACCACCACACTCGAGTAGTAACCGTGGAGGAGGCGCCACCAAGCGGCGGCGAATCCACAACGAACACGGAGCACTCGTCAGCGACCAGTTCAGAGATTGGCGAAGAGGAGGGAGAGCAATCGGAGGATCTGAATGGGGAAGAAAGCGACACTCCGAGCGGTAGACGGTTGAGGCGACAAAGAGGCAGACCGAGAGGCACCGGCCACGAGATCAGCAAACAGAAGAAACAACAGCTCCTGAAGACGTTACAAGACGCACTGGAGACGATGAACTCGGAACAGGAAGGAGACCGGGAAGATGAGGAAGCCACGGAGAAAAGTAGCGACAGCGGGTCGGCCACAAACGACGTCACGGCGAGCAACATGCATGACTACATCAGGACAGCTAAGCCGCCAAAACCCAAGTCTAAAACTGTGAAAGAAATGCTGCAAGAGAGGAGAGCAGAGGAGAAAGGACTCGCCAGCTATGCCACTATTGCCCCACAGGCCATCACCATAGTCACAGCTGAGGATGTGATTGACAAGGTGAAATCAGCGCAGGGGGCGGAGCCAGGGCAGGACACAGCAGCTGCAGAAGCAGAGGATGATGGGAAGGATAAGGAGGGAGAGGTGGTGGAAGAAATGGCAGTACAAGAGGAGGTGATGGCAGATGAGAATGAGGATGAGGTATTCAATGAAGAGGTACATGTAAATGTTGATTTTGACAACATATACAGACATTAAGTATTTCAAATGTCATTGACAAGATTAATAAAATCACTTTTGGCCAGGTCTGTTTTCTAAACAAGGCTAGTGATTTTACGTTCCTTAAATTTTCTAAAATTGAAGTTTATCTGAAATTTAGCCAAGTAACTAGAATTATGAATTTGCTCCAGTCTTTGTAGTAGCTTACTGAGTAGTCAAAAATATGAGATCTGTTAGTCAAAATCTTGATTCATGGTAGAATTTCAGAGTTTTATGCAAAAACTTAAAGTTAAACTAACCAATTGCAAAAGATGGGAATATCCCAAAATTTGTCTATTCTGCATTATTCCAAAATATTTCTTTTTGTGAGTAACATTATAACGATGATATTTCATGTACATTGTATCATTCTTACCACTGCTTTGGAAGGATTCAAACCAGGAACCTTTGGAGAAGAAAGAAAAGGTTGAGGAAGATGGCCCGTCGTCTGCGGCCGCAGTAAACCTACGCAAGAAGAAAAACAAGCGCCCCATAGGTTTCACCTACAAGAAGAGGAAAAAGCCTAAAAGAAAAAATAACGGTAGTAGCTCCGGTGGGTTCTTTCTTTGTGTCGTGTTCGTGTTGTGTTCCTGTGCAGAGGGCTAAAGGTTGCCGTTTGTTCTTCCTGCTGCGTTTCCTATCTTTTACATGGTAAGCATCGACCTGGTGTCTGTTATTCTACTTGTAGCTTCCTTTTGCTCTTCCGGTTGCGTCCCTGCTAAAGAGACGGATCCCAAAGTCACCCCTACCCTCTTCCACCTAGAAATGCATTATGAAAAACATACATGTGAAGTGAAAATATTTGACACATGGTTTTATAAAAAAAACATGAAAAGTAAGTATTTCACAGACCTTCCATGAAAACATAAAATTATGAATAGTGGACAGACCTGCTGCCATGAAAAAACATAAAGTACAAATATTTGACAGACATGCTGAGACTCGCTCACTCAGTGGTTGAACTACTGATTGTCATGCTGCCATTGGTTGATCTGCAAATTGTGATAGGCAGGATCAGCTGTTTGTCTAGCACCTGCAGTAGAAAACAGATTCCATTTGACTATCTGCAAAGAATAGAAATGAGAGCTCTGAATCTGATTGGCATCAAGGAACACAGTCCTCTGTTATGTTTTGGTAACACTAACAGGGTTTCCAAAGTTTGATCTCAGTAGTGCTGCATTTAAAGTTATTTCATAACCTAAGTAGTTAAGGACAGAAGTGCCAGATGTGTAAATGGGGAAGGGTGCCACACTCTGCAGCAGGGAGGCAATTGCAGGAGTGAAAGAAGCTATACAGTAGTATGAATACTAGGTTAGGTAAGTATGGAAGTGGTCAGGAAAGACATTTATTCTGTAGGGCAGACATCACAGTTAGAAAGCATCTTATAATAAAAATAAACAGAAACAAGTCTTTATAAAATTAGTTAGAAAGTTTCAAGGGTCTTCTTTATAACCATCAAAAGGTCAACCAGCTTGAGCTCCGAAAAAAAACGCACTGTAATAAAGAAACCAGTTATCACAGAACTCGAATTTCTCGTTGTGCCAACTTAACTGCTCAACTGAACAGATTCTAAACACGATGGAAAACCTTAGACCCTACCTGTTGCTTCTAACCCAAAAAAGTCTCCGGATTGGGTCAGAATTTTCAAGGAAAATGAGGATTTTGAAGGATTCTATGTGGCACTTTTAGTTCCAAAGTCTCACACTTTAATGGACCCTTCCAGCCGAACACCATAAGCCCCGCCCCCTGTTCGATCTCGGGTTCTATTTCAAAACCTCGGTCAAAAACGGCGCGAGTTGCAAAAACATGGCCGCCGCCGCTATCAAGCTGAGGATACCGGCTGAATTTGGTTTAGCTTTTGGGGCCTTAAAATCCTCTCAGAACAGGCGGCAGAAAAATGCTATGCATTCTTTGTGGAATGCTACATCCACTAGGTACAGTCATTTGAGGAGGGGGCACATATAGTTGCGGTAAAGGTGATATAATTTCAGTCAAAGCGTTAGCGGGAGGTGCTCCATAATTTTACCTTGTTGGTGGGCAAGAGTGCCTGGTTTCTGACATGCGGTTGATGCAGGTGTAAATCTGGGTACGTATATCTGTGACAGGGTTTTTACCGTGTTTGTTGCATGTATGGCATGTGCAAAAAAGCTTTGGAGAAAAAACAAATTAAGAAGAAAGCAGCTCGGTCACTCACGGAGAGGGAGCTTGTACCACGTGTCAAATATAAGACACTACTACAAAGTCCGCTAGTGCAAAGTCTCGTCTCTTCTACGTACATTGCTTTACATGTGCATCCTGCCCAGGAACAAAGTAATGCTATGTAGTGCCTACACTTCCCAAAACAACAATACTCGGTCGGTATAGTCTTCAACAAAAAAGGCATAGCATTTTTCTTTGCCCATTCCTGTCCCACTAGGGCTGTTTTTGACCGATTATTCGAAATAGAATAGGGGGTTCTATTTGTTCGATATCGCGTTCGGCTGGAATTGTCCATTGTATTCCCATTTTGAGCCTTCCACCGCATAAATCAACTGGGATGTCTGCCCTCAGCTGTATATTCCTTGTAACCTGCTATGCAACACTGGTGTTTCTAGCTACCCTCTGCCGTTTGGTTCAAAATTACGCTTGCTGCAATTAAAAGCTTTTAGCACTGTTTCTAGCCTTGCATCCAGACCTATTATAGTTGTCAAGCCTCATTGCCTTCTAACGTCAATAGCATGAGGTAACGAAGAGACTCTGCAGCTGTAATAGGTTTGGATACCAATCTACGCTATTTCTACTTTAAAATTTAGACCTTCAGACTTCAAGTAGCAATCCATTCTTGTTATTTTTAGCATTTGACACATGATTATATGGTGATATTTCTTAAGACAACTTCCAATCTGATGAGATGAATTTAAAAGAGATACTCCCATTGCTTTTACCTACAGATTTGAGCGACGCCTCCGGCCATCCGAGTTCCTCAAATGCCTCTACCCCCAGCAGATCAGGTCAGACAAAGGAACGCTTTACAAAACCAAACAACATTCCAGTCTTTTTACAATTTCAATTTTAGTAGTAGGAGATTTTAATCGTTTTCAAGTAGTTTTTAGATAGAGTTTTTCCTATTGTAATTTTTATCTGTAATATTTCTATAGGAAATGGAAAAGAAAATGGACAGAATCAGCAAACCATATGGGACATGGCCGACATTCCTCACTGGCTACGACGTAATAGAAACCTTTCTATTATTGAGTAGTGTAGTTATTTTAGCTTACAACACTGAAATACAACATTTTCTTATCATCTGTTACAAGACTAGTATCATTCAATGAAAGTTTACACCAAATACACACCCTTCTGATGGTATTGAACATTGAACTATCAAATACCATACTTCCTGAGGCATTTGTTCTTGACAACAGGTGATACTTTGACTGTGAATAAAGCAGGCTTGGAACCTGGCACAACAGCTTATGAAAAAGCATTATTTCATCAGCAAATAGGCCTTAATTTTCATTTTCAGATGTGCATGTGGACATTATAGGGAACATTAGGTTCTCGTGTCCTTATGTTTAAACGTTTTTGAATCATTTTGCAGAGATTGACAGCTTAGAATTGTCATACTCATAGGTAATAGACTGATTGGATAGCCCTGCCCACCCTGCAAAATAACAACAAAAATGCAAATATTTGACAGACATGCAGCCTGTCTCTCATTGGTCAAAGTGCTGATTGCCATGCTATCATTGGTTGAACGGCTGATTGTGATGGACAATCAGGATCAGTCTATTGTGTTTGATGACACAGATGCGTCACCAGTACTAACATCTGAAATATGTCACTTTTTCCCCCTAGCGGCACCAAATCGAACTGCAAAAGTCTCAGCCCAGCAAGAAATTGACAAGCAGTTTGATATGCAGTTTGTGAGTACATATTCATGATTGAGGTTAAACCCTGGAAAAAGGAACACGAAAATCTTGAAATATTTTAGAATATGTGCTTGTGTAGACTTTTTTATGCTGACTACAGTGTATTAGATTGCTTGGAAAAATTATAAATTGTTTAGACTTTGCATTCTAATAGTGCTAATATTAAGGCATTGAAATATCAAGATATTTCTGTTTTCTTTAGTAAGGCATTGTTATGAAATTAAGTAAGGAATTAATGTAAAAAGTTAAAACTTTGAGATGGTAGTTTAGACTGTACTTTCAGGAATCTCACTAGGATTTTTTCAGAGTAGGGGGCATGTTAACAAGCAAACCCATGTGGGAATTGGGGCATATTTTTAAATTTTCAAATTTCCAACTGCCAGAAACACTATTTCCTGCCTTTTGACGGGTAAAGTTCAGGAAATCCAAATTTTATACCTTTGTTACAACAATGGACCCCCATGCCACTTGAAGCACAAATTTGCCCTGGTAAGAACCTTGAATTTAAGCCTCTTTGTTTAGTGCTTAAATGCTTATCATGACAACAACAATAAAGAATATTTGACCAAATGTTGTTATTTATTTTTTTTTTAGGTGAATCGTTCTGAGCCCCCCCTGTGCAGCTGTAAGATGGAACCTCCCAGGCATATGGACTTGAAGAAAAACCCTGGTATCTACTGTATGGCTATAGAAAGCTGTGATGGAAAGGTACATGGAATATTTAAGAATTGAATGTGTAAATGTCACACATATGGACATAAGTTTTAGAATTGTGTTCTAAGAATGCTGTGCATTTTTGTGTTGATGATGTAGACTTTGACATCTTTTCTATTCAGAAAAATATGCAGTCAAGCAACATATTTTTCACCTGAAAGAGAAGTCCTTGTTTTTGTGAAAGTAATGACAAGAAAATCATACAGAATATGTAGTGAGTTCATGTACAGCCTAGTAACTGAAGATTTAAAAAGTGAGATAATGACAAAATATGTTTGATTTTTGCTATGGATAGAAAAAGGTGAAATTTTGTTTTGAAGAATGTACATTATAGACCAATATATAGGCTGGTCCAATAGCCACATCCCCCTCCATCAAAACATAAAAATGCAAATATGTAATGATACAAACACAGACAGACTTGCATACATTTCCTCATTGGTTGAGCCACTAATTGCATTGCTGTCATTGGTTGAACTGCTGATTGTGAGTGACAATCAGGATTGGTTGTTGTTTCTCCAGTTGTTTGGATGCAGGAACCTGATCAGTAAGGCCCAGATGGTTCGCCCCTCCAGTCGAGTACCCTTCATGGGTGTGTGTGAGCAACACAGGTGAGGATGTGTTACCATGGTGATTCAAATAAACAAACATCCCATAACTTTGACCTCAACACTGTTGGAGGGACTTGTGTCTTTACAATGTATGCGTGTTTGTAGAGTCTTAAAATGACATGTTATGTGTATAAAAATCAAGTTAGAAACATATTTAATAAATACAGGAAAGAACTGCTCAGGAGTCCAACATTTTGATGTGTGTGGAGATTTCAGAATTCAAAATTCAGCACCAGTGGAAAATGATTAATATGCAATTAAAGATATTCCATTGAGCAGTATACAAGTGACAAGTTGTTGCTTTTTATAACCCATTATTAGGGCCAGGATGCAAAAACATCAGTGCTGCCCAGGATGTGGACAGTTCTGTACAATGGTAAGTAAGAATTATGATTCATATAATGTGTGTTGTTGCATCATACTTCTATATTAAACATTAAACCATAACATTATACAACGTGTAGTTGGAGATGATTTCTAGAACACTTAAGGGTATTTGTATTGCTGAGAAAATGGCAATAAAGAGGTGGAAAAAGTATAACAAAAATAATCCCATCTGATTTAAACAAAAGCTTAGGCATGGAGATTTCAGCACCAAGGACAGATGCAAGTTGCCTGCAGTTCTTGTTATTGTTGCTAGGTGGCATTACAGCCCAGTCTTCAGTGATAGGGATGACCTACATTTTGTAGATTGAAGTCCAGGCTGCCAAAATTGCCCTAGCGTTCAGAAAGTTATGTTTCTATATTGAAATTATTTTTGGTGCTGTTATTAAAAATGATTGTACTCTGTATTTTGTTATCTATATTGTTAAATTGTTATTTATATTGTTGAAAATAGGGCTCCTTTCTGCAATGTTCCCTTGGGGAAAACATCCACCACAACTTCCACAGGGACTGTGCGACTAAGATTGGACATGACACCTACTGTCCCCACTGTGGGGAGGACGCCACCAAGGCCAAACCCATGTTTGTGGCCCCGCCCAAACAGCAACCAGCTGCCCTGAAGGAAGGGGCGGAGTCTCCCAAAGCCGACCCTCCCCCTAAGAGCACTCCAAGGTGTGAAACCAACTTTGCTGGGTCCAAATGTATCATTGTTATTAAGAAATACATTCTGATTTAAAAAAAGATGAGCTCCTCATAGAAGCCACTTAATTGCATTTAAGTTTTTCCACATCTACATACAATTAGAAACCTACTTTCCTCCTAACATCACTGAACACATGCATTACTGAAAAGTGTTTTTCTTTTCTTTTCTTTCAAGAAGTAAGTACTGGTTAAGTTTTGGAGCTGGCATTTTGATTATAGTTTTCACATGTTACACAATCCTTTATTCCATTTTGTTGTTATGTGTAATAAGCCCAAGTGCAAGAACTTGAAATAAACTTATTGTTGTTAAATAGATATTAAGGACTTTGTATAGATTGTATGAACACATGTATGTACGACTATTGAAACCTGATAAAAATGATAGACTAATGTTTGATATACGATTAACCTTTCCTGACATTTCAGACAGAAAGAGACTAAAAACTCTTGAAAAGGATTCAGATCACAGCAAGATTCACATTACTGGTGACAATCAAATAAACATGTTGTGCTTTAATGCTGTTGCAGTGCCCGTATGACAGTAATGGAGGGGGTACAGGAAGAAGAAGAGGACCTCACACTGCCTTTCCACAGTGTCACCCTCAAAAATGGTGGTGTCATCTCATCAGGTGAGGAGTAAACATAGCAGCACATTTGTTCTGACTATAGTGACATCCTAAGAGTTGTGAAGCTAGCAGCACATTTGTTCTGACCATAGTGACATCCTATCAGTTGTGAAGCTAGCAGCACATTTGCACTGACTATAATCATAATCTAGTTAGTAGTGAAACTAGCAGGACATTTCAATGACTATATTCATAATCCTGTTGTGAAGCTAGCAGCACATCTGAATGATGATCATAATGGTGTCAGTAGTGAAGCTAGCAGCCCATTCATGTATGCACTAGCTGTATCCTGCTATCTTGTTTTGGCAGTGAAGCTAGCATCACATTTGTACTGAATCTACAATGTTTTCCATGTATTACAGCTGAACTTCCCATGGGTCCTGGTAGAGAACTTTTGGAGCAGGCACTGATGTCCTTTGAAGGAGACAGGTAAGATGGCTATGAAGATAAAGCAGCGTTTCTTTGCAAAGTAATGGGGCAATGCTCTCTGAGGTATAGTGTTCACCTTGTATTCAGAAGGGCTGGTATCCAGTCATACCAAAACTTCAAAAATGACAACTGGTTTTTCTGCTTAGCTCAATAAGCATTTAGGAGTTTAACACAGACCAATACCAGTGGAATAGCCCCCTACTGTAGTGGCTATATAGAAAGGGAGATGGGCACAGTGTATTTACACCAAAAGGCATACAAAGGATTTTAACTTGAACTCTCTCTCTCTCTCTCTCTCTCTCTGGCCGGTTTAGCGTCCGTTCTTCCCTGTAGCAGGGGTTGGACGTGTCGCCAAGACGTTTTGGTTGAACTGCTGCCCTCCATCTATCACCTTGGCCAGCAAATTAAACACAGAACACGACTTGGCACGGTTTTGAAGCGGGGGTTTTTACTACAAAGAAAAATATCTAAAATCCTTCTCATGTTCTCAGATTTAAAATTTTTTTATCAATACCTTTACTTGTGTTTTTTTTAAATGATAGGTAAATTTTATGAAATGCCTTTTTTTTTTTTTGAAAGGCCCAAAAAGTTGAGGTTCTTCCCCAAGAATCTGTACCTGTCTGCAAAGCAAGGAGAGCTACAGAAGGTGCTGTTCATGCTGGGTGAGGAACACAGTCTTGTATATCATAAATGGTTATTACTAATATTAGATAACATAATTGTCAAACTGTGATATAATGTTGAAGATTACACAGTGCTGTGACAGAAGGCATTGTATAATGTTCGCGTATATACATATATGGGTAATATTCTGTCTGTGATTTCCAAAGGTGTCGGAAATGTAAGATATCGTATGTATGCAACAGACGAAATTCTGATGCAACGTTGACCAAGCATCCAACAGAAACGTTGAGGAATTTTATGGTAGCTACATGTAGAAGACTCCTAATAGATATATATGCCTGATAAGATGTTACACCTGAGGTACTGTGTTGATAGAAGTTGTCTACTTATTGTTGACAGTTGACTTTGCCTTTGATTGTTGATAAATGCAAACAATTGCCAGTCTGATTGTCTGGAGTCCTTTGTATGTACATTATGTTCCTGTACAGCGCTAGGCTGTGTGGCCTAAGGGCTATAGAAAAGAAGATAGGCACTGCTCTAAGCACTTTATGGTGCGGAAAGAATTTAGACTGAAAAATCTCAATTCTGCAGCTGATGGTTTTGATCCAAACTACAAGTTCGAGTCCAACAACAAGGCTACGGCCATGCACGCAGCAGCAGAGAAGGGCTTCACAGAGATAGTCCATATACTCATTCAGGTAGGATCACTTGTATTGTCACACTCTTTCCTAATTGGTCGACTTTTTGATTGAATTATTTTTTTCTCGTATCTCATTGGCTGAGTAGTTATTGACATTACTTGATGATGCTGTTTTGTCCAGGCTGGGGGAAATATTGATGCCACTTGTGAAGAGATGAAGACTCCACTGGTAAGATAACCTTGTATTGTATTTTCCCAGGCACTTTTCTTTGAGGACTGACATATGCTGTATAACCAACAATACAAATTGATGCCAACTGAATAGTAGTAGGTTGTAGATTGAGGATTAATTCAAGTTCCAGAAAGGCTTGTATACTTAATATTGTGTTAATAAGCTCTTGTTATTTGATACTTTGCATGTAAAGTTTCATACATAGATTTAATTTTGTGGAAAAAGCTGAAAAAATGACAAAAATTATTTAGATTAGAGTAGACCTGGATCGGGCAAGGCGCTTGTGATGATGATGAGTGTTAACTTGACATTCTGAAGACCAACTTTTTTTTCCAGCTGATGGCTGCATACAACAGCCAGCTGGCAGTTGTGCAGTATTTCATCAAGGCTGGAGCCAACATCAACCAAAAGGTCTTCTGTCTTTCTTTATTCACAGGTTTGAGGAAAAGCACATGTGCATACAAGGCTTAGATGCAGAAAGTTTTGATGTTTGTTCAAGCCTTCAGTGGCAGGGAAAAAAATTAAATCAATATTCCCCACTGAGTTAAGTTACTTGTTTGCACATAAAAAGGCATATTCCCCACCCCTATCTATAGTTTTAAATTCATTTATTTTGAAAGGGGCTTATTAATTTCATCATGGAAGGTAGGTGTTTTAGCCGTATCTTAAGATTTGCGTCTGAAAGAAATCTATAATACAGTCGGAATACATTGGAAATGCATATTTGCAGCAGTATCAATTTCTGGTAGAGCGCTAACAAAAGAAAACGGTGAAAAGAAAGAACTGCAAATAATTCAATATTTTCATTGGTTGCTTTTATTTATTTTGGACACCACGATACAATGGTAAGAACAGGAGGTTCAGAATTAAAGTTTCTTTTCTTGCTTCACTCCTCCAGGATATGGAGGGTCTCACATGTCTACATCTGGCAGCTAAGGCAGGGAACCTGGACATCTGTAAATACCTGCTTTCCACAGGCAGCATTGATGTGAACGTTCAGGTGAGACCACACATCCCAGCATGCCTTGAGATCTCACTCTGTGTAGTTGTGCACAATCATGTTTGGCCATATTGATACCATTATATGGATGACATTGAACTGATAATCCTAAAACTGATGCTAGCGTGAAAAAGATTTGGCCAAAAGAAGTTGCCTTCATTATGAAATCTAAGTGCTCAGGAAGGTTTCAAGAAGAACTGAATAAACACACATGGTATGGTATACCAAACAGCTTGTTAGAAATATATTTTCCTTGCATTTAAAGACATGAAATTTTGCTTGAAGCAGCAAAATTTCAGAGAAAGATGCAAATTTTGAAGTGCTCAAAGTATAAGAATGTTTGGATATGGACCTGTCCTTAGTGCTGAATGTATGGTGGGGTATTGATATCAAACACTACGTCGAATACCTTTTTAAAATCAGTTGCTGTCATTGATTAAGTAAGCTTGTTGGTTTAAGATGTTCTTTGAACAGTTCCCATAGCAAATTTCATGGAAATAGGTACTAGATAAATCCTCACAAAAACACC
>NC_049986.1:9260166-9265478 GCF_000003815.2 Branchiostoma floridae
TGGATGTTGCTGAGTTCTCCCTCAATGCCAAGTGTGACATCAACAGTATCAACATCCATGGGGACACGCCCCTGTACGTAACACATCACTGTCATTCCTAGGGGCGGGTTACCAGTACAGTGTACACAACATTTTTTCTTGTTGGACCGGTCCAGAAATACCGGACTTGAAAAAAATCAGTGGACCGGATGTTGGACCAATTTGAAAATGAACAGATTATCCTGGCAGATATACACATATTTCAGGGCTTACTGGTCCAAGAAAATCATTGAAGTAGAGGAGAGTTGATAGTTACAAAATGTATCATTATCAAGCTTCTTCAGTCAAACTTGGTCTAAAACAGTGTTATTACATGACTTGGATAGGATTTTTAAAATGCCGAAAGACGTCGGAAATTCCACCAAACAGAGTCCTTTGTAGCGAAATGGACCAATGTTTTGACTATCGGCCATTCACAATTCTCACAGATAACCAGGTTCAGGTCCAGACCTGTACCCTATCCTCTGGATCTGGACTGTAGCTGGACCAATATTTTCTGTACTGGTACCCACCCCTAGTCATTACTTTTTCCAAGAAGATATTTTTGGTAGTTAAAAAGTGATTGTGGTTTAACTCAAGAGCTGCAAAATTGTATGAGGTTAGTGCGTACATATATGACCTACCAAAGAGGTTCATTAACTTTGGTACCCCTGAAAAAAGGTCACACCCAGTTGCTTGAGTACCTGGTTTTTGACATATCTTATTACCTGGATGTCTAACCTTCATCAACCTACATGAAATTTTTTTCACCATGTTGATCACAGAATAACATTCCTAGCACTGTTAACTTATAATACACAATCATGAAGGCTTGTGGTTGGAATTAAGAAGTGCATGTACGCTGAAGTGTTTGTTTTTGATTGGCAGGCACATCGCATCTCGTGAGAACCATTACGAGTGCGTGGTCCTCATCCTTTCCCGCGGGGCTGACGTGGAAATTCGCAACAAGGAGAACGAAACGCCGATCGACGTAAGTAACTTCGAACACAGAAATTGCACACCCAAATTTGCAACTATCCAACTCCCATCTTTGTCAAGGAATTAACAATCTACTGCTTCAGTGATGTCATATTATGCAGATAGAACACATGACTTGGAGAGCAGTGGATCATAAATTGCAGAGGGTTTAAAGTATCTCTGTAATAGGATAGCTGCATTGGAAATTTCAGTTCAGTGTTGCTTCAGAATGACTTTCACCAACACTGATGAACTTTCAAGCATAGACTCTAATTTTCAAATACGATTCAATCCCTACAACTGGTAAAAAACAGAGTACTTGCGTACATTTTTATTCAGTTGTAGAGATTGAATTGTATTTGAATATTGTTGAACTAGATGTCTGTTCTTCATAAACATAGATTATGAAAAATGACTTGTTTCCAAAACTTGCTCAAATGAAGCACCTTTGTTTTAACATCCGCACTGAAGATAGAGAAATCTTTGCTGCCTAAAATGTTCAGTCTGTGGTTAAGTCTGTGAAAACCTGTTATGTTCCAGTGTGCTGAGGTGAACTCCCAGGTCTGGATGGCCCTACAGATGAATAAGAAGTTGAAGGCTGTGGCTGCGGCTCGTGCTGTCCGCACCGAGAAAATTCTCCACAGGTATTAAGCACTATACTTATATGACTGGTATCTTATCACTACCAGTGGACTAGTGCCCTGCTGTAGTGGTCTGGGTTGCCCTGGGGCTTTAGAAATAGTGAAGGACACTACCCTATACACTAAGAAGTACTGTATCAGGAATAAACACACCAAGAGTTGTGAAGTGTATTCAAAATATTTTGCCATAGCCATCAGCCTATGTTTAACAGGTCTGTCTCCAGGACCTGTCCCCCCATTCACTATCCTTTGTTTGATTATACTGCTGCTGGGGTCCCTGACGCAGGGGTAGGTAGCAGTCGGCCAGTCTTCACACTCCGCTTCCATTTGGCTCTGTCCAGTGGGTCGACCCCTGTCAAGCCGCACACCTTCAAGTCCCTCCTGACACACTCCCTCCAGGTTTTTCTTGGTCTACCACGACCTCTGTTGCCAGTCACTTTCAGTTTGGTGATCTTATTAATGCAGCCCCATTCCAGAATGGAAATTTTGATGTAAGGTCAGACAAAAATTTCACTCCGTCTGTCCAAAAACTTTGAACTTCACGACCTGAATCTGATTGAAATGTATTTTTGTAAGCTTGAAATGACAGATTGAACAAGGAAAATTGACAACATGAGCTTACGTTTCAAGCAATGAGGGCGATTTAAAAAAAAAAAGCCGTAGACAGCCCTGCAGTAAGCCTAAGTTTGGTATTCTTTAAACTGTTGCTTACTTTAAGTTGTTGTGTCCAATAGTCTGTTGTCTGATCAATCTAGGGACATCTCCAAAGGGCGCGAGAACGTGCCCATCCCGTGTATAAACGGGGTGGATGACGACCACTTCCCCGCAGACTTCATGTACATCACAGAGAGCTGCGAGACTTCCACACTCAGTATAGACAGGAACATCATCCATCTACAAGTAAGTTCTAGTACCTCCAAATGTTTCTTAACTTAAAATTTCTTTGAGGGATTTTTGTTATTAAACTTTATTACTGCAATTTTGCTTTCAAATTCTAAAAAATGACCTCTAATTCTGAATCAGCAAGTCTGTGAATTTGTAGAATTGAATATAAAAAGTGTTTCGCTTCCTTCAATACTTTTATTAAACCCTTCAATGTCATATTGTGAAAATGATTTTCCTTGGCCTGGACTGTTCCATTGTATGTTACAGGGGTGCCATTGTGAGGATGACTGTTCCTCTAATAACTGTGTGTGTGGACAGAGCAGCATCAAGTGCTGGTACGACCAGGTAAGTCCATCTTACGATATCCTTCCCAATATGAATCATGTTAGATGGAGGAGATGTTTGGTGGACAATAGACAAGTAAAGTGGAAGTGTTATCAGTCCAGTTTAGCTCACTGAAGAGCTATTCATGCACTGGTCGTGACAGAGAGGACATATGCTATGTACAGTATTTACAGGTTCATTGTACCTAGGAAATTCCTCTAGCTCTTTTGGACAAGCACAGTGAACAGTGAAACACGGCTTAATGTCCTGTCCTAATGCCCCTGTCACATTATCCATGATCTTTAGGCATATCGATGGAAGGTCGGCCATATTCAAGATTGAAAGAGGGTTGTGTGTATTTTTCACCTGAAAACCGTCCCTGTCACATATAAGTCATACTTTGTACCTTGTACAATTGTTGTGCAATAAAGCTATTGTAATAAGCGAGGCTTGGGTGATTGCCGCAGAATCGTCATCTGATCAAATTTCACCAATTGTGACAGGAGTATAACTATATTAAGGACTCTAATCTTGTCCGGTAGCGTACATGTCAGATGAGCAACACAGCCAAACTCACAGCTTCTAATATCAGAGGCAGGGCTGCTAACCCACACACTACGTACACTACTATTAGCGCAAACTACCCAGGTATCCATTCTATTCTATCCCCGGGCCCAAATCAAAAACTTGGTCCTTTTGTCCAGCGGTATCTTTCAGCATCCCCGTGGTCAGTTGGGAACTTGCCGCTTCCGACAGATCTCAGTGGCGCCGCTTAGTCCATCAGGGCGCAGGCATTGCTGACAAACGCAGAACTGCCCTGGCCGTCAGCAGGCGAGAGACAAGGCAAGGAAAGCAGATCCATCCACACAACCACCACCTGGTCTTCAGTGCAACGTCTGCGGCCGGTGCTTCCGTGCAAGGATCAGACTGATAAGCCACGCCCGGACTCACAAGGGCAACTGAACTGAACTGATCTGAAGTCAAGGTCCTCATCGACTCCTGATGGACGAACATCATCATGATCATCTTTCTGCCTACACAATTGCTCAGCCCATCAAAATGAAAGCACAATATTTGTCAAGTTTCCTCCTTAAACTTGTCTTTTTGTCCCTCTCTGTAGGACGGCTGCCTACTGGAAGAGTTTAACAAGATCGAGCCCCCGCTCATTTTCGAGTGCAACCGGACGTGCAACTGTTGGATGAACTGTCGGAACAGAGTGGTGCAAGCTGGACTCAGGTTAACATACTGTTCACCATTTTATCATAAACTATAAGAAAATACAGTACAACTGAATCTAAGTCGCTAAAGAAGGTACCTCAAAAATCAATCCTAGGTTCTTTCAAACTTGAACACGATGATAAAGACTGAATGTTTACTGGATGTTGGACTGAATCGAAAATGAACAGATTTACAGGCAGGCGTTCACATGTTCCAGGGCTTACAGGTCTAAGAAAATAACAAGAGTGAAGTAGAGCAGAGTTGATAGTTATTTTTACCAAGTTTCTACAGCCAAACTGGTACCTACCCCTAATAACTACTGCTCCAAATCGATGCACAGATTGTGTAAAAATGATCTGTTGTATAGATTTGAATGCCATCTTTAATTCTGACTGCTGTGTTGATGTTAGGTTGAGGCTCCAGTTGTTCCGGACAAAAGGAATGGGCTGGGGTGTGCGCACACTACAGGATATACCCCGGGGAACGTTCGTGTGCGAGTAAGTACTGCGAGAATGCCGTATCTTCTTCAAATGACATTATGTTGAATCAAACACTACTAGGCTTCTTACTTGTAAGGCATTCACATATCAAAAAGCATTCTTTTGATTCAAAACCACCATCTGTGGACTTGATATCCCTATATACCCTGTTACTTAATGGATATAGGCTACAAGTACCAGTATATAGACACGTCATCTCTTCACTTGTTCAACCCTAACCTTTTTGTTAATCTGTGCTACAGGTATATAGGTGAGATCATCTCTGATGCAGAGGCTGACCAGAGGGAAGACGACTCTTACCTTTTCGACCTGGACAACAAGGTACCTGTATAGCTAAATTATTCCTTACATTTTGTCGTGAAATTAGGTCCAAGGAATCTCTGGAAGTTGAGAAAGATTCGCAGTGGTTTCACTTTTGCTGTTGTTTTTAGCGAAGCTCTTACGGCAAACGCATCCCACCGCGAACACGTGCTATTACTATCGTGCTACCGTGTGGCTTTAATCGCGAATTTAAAACGCTGCAAACACCTCCTTTCGCGAAGTTAGGTCTAACTCTTAAATCCATTTTGTACTTTTTTTGATAGGAAGGAGAGGTGTACTGCCTTGACGCTCGTTTTTACGGTAACATTGCCCGCTTCATCAACCACCTTTGCGAACCCAACCTGATTCCCGTCCGCGTGTTCGTGGATCATCAGGACCTCCGCTTTCCCAGGATAGCCTTCTTCACCGCGAAGGACGTCAAAGCAGA
>NC_049986.1:9265811-9288766 GCF_000003815.2 Branchiostoma floridae
GATCGATTTGTTAAGATCCCCAAAAATCAATGTAGAGTTGGTGAAATGTTACATCTAATAGATGGGTGCTTCTTATGGCTAGTTTAAATTTGTTTTTTAACCCATGTAGTTTGATTTGAAGGTCAACATTGGTTACAAATACTAGAGGCACAAAGACAACTTTTGCTTTAGCATTATAGTCTGTTGCAGTAAGACTTTTCATGCATTGTCTTTTCTCTGTAGTCTTACTAATTTTGCCCGCCCCCCTCCCTCCTCAGGTTTGACTATGGTGACAAGTTCTGGGATATCAAGTCCAAGTACTTCTCTTGTCACTGCGCAGCGGAGAAATGCAAGCACCGACGCAACGACCGTGGCTGCCAGTCACAGGGAGAGTCCAACGGCGACGTCTTGGACGTCGAGAATTGACGACCTCTGTTATAGTTTTCTATCGTTTTAGGGTAGCCAATTTCGCTAGTACTGCCATACATGTAACTTGTACCGTTAGGAGAATGCTGCCATAAGTTTTTTTTTTTTTTTCGAAGACAATGTGTTTTTTTAAGTCTGTCAAGATTATTTCTAAGCAACAAAGTCCCCTTCAGTGTAAGCACTAAGTAGCCAAGAACCCAAACTGAATGTAAGGGAACCATTTTCATACCACTCAAAGAACAGTCCGCTTGATTTGTGTTCTTTTTCTGGGAAAAGGCAAAGATATTTCTCTGTTGAGAAGAGTTATGAAGTAGCTGTATTGATAGTTATTATTATTTTACTTTTAGTGAGGGAAGTACAAAAACATATGACTGCTTGCCCATACCCGCATGTTACGGCATGTACATCTATATTGTGCCATAGCACGTTTCTTTTTGGTCAAGAATTGTGCACATTTTTACCACATTTCCTCATGGAATCAATATGTTAGTGTTGAATTTTGTAGTGTCTACGCCTTTTTAAAAATAGATGTTGAAATAAGAAAAGGCTTTGTGGAATGTTGTTTCCTTTCTAAAAGCTGATTTTTTTCTTCATTGTTGTCCCAGTCAAAAGAGAGTAAGGTACTAAGTAAGGACGCGGTCACAATCGCTGTGTGATCGTATGAGGGCAAACTGAGGGCATTCTGTGTGTGATTGTCGTGCATTTGTTCAGCAAAGTCTTGTTACCAAGAGGCACTTTAATATCTTTGTCAGCATTTTCTTTCTGTCACAGCCTGGTTAAAAATACTACAGAATTAAAATTGTACGATGACCCATGACTGATTTAACCGTGCCTTAAACGGGTATCACTGAAGCTGTGGCACGTTTGAAACCTCGTTTCGGCCATTGCGCTCAATTTCATAGATGAAAAGAATCTTTTTGCACTTTGTGTGTGTTGTTGTCTGTTTAGCCATACTTGTACATTTTGCATGATGCATTTATTCCCATTAGAAAGTCAAGCGTAACACAAGTCCAACCAGCGACAATGCCAAAGTGCCGCATTTCAGTGAAATACCTATTTTAAGAAAACCACTGTGTACATGTTTTCAGTATGTTACACCTGCTTGTGGTAGGTAATTACAACATGTCCTTCCTTCTTAGCACTCATGTTTTGTAGAACTAAGATTATTTTATACATTCTGGTATTTGCTGCATCAGATTTCTTTTCTACCGGTCAAGAAATAGCAAGAAAACACGTAGGGATTCTTTTTTGCTGCATGAAAAACATTCCATAAGTGTTAGGATGATTTGTACAACTTTATTAATGTGTTTGAATATTAACTGTATGACTCAATTGATTTTTTCCCTGTAGTTTTTATGTATAGAAGCTGTCTAACAATGTTCTTTGAGTTACATGTATAAGCAGTGCCCCCTATTGTAATAGGAGAGAAATGCGTCTTTGTGCCAAAGTTATGTGTAAGCGACACAGTATGTCTGTATGATTTGGGCTGTGAATCACAGTGTGTTTTAAAACTGTTTCTACATTCATCAATATTACAAAGTAACATACAGTCATCTTTATTTTACAGCTTACTAACTGCCGTTTAAAACTTGCTGCATTTGTAAACTCTAACTTCATTCTGGTGCTACTTGAACTCACGTAGAATATAGTCCAAGAAGGGTTTGTGAACATTTTTGGATGTTACAGAATTTTATGTAAACCCATGTTGAAAAGAAAGGCACACAGAATCAGGAATACAGATTTCCTCTTGTGCCATTTTTGGTCACAGGTTTTGACAGTACAGCCCGGTAAAGGTTTTTGCTTCACAAACGTGTAACTAATGGGGATGGAGCATTACCATGCAAACAGTTAAGTTGTTATTTCATCGTTGGTCAACAGTTTTTGTGTAAAACTAGCCCAAAATTCTGGAATATTTCCCTGAATTTTAAGATCATACAAATCAACCAATCAACAATGTATAGAAGATTAGTAAGTTTAAGATGTTTGTATTTGGTAGGTTGAAGAGATATTGTGTGTGAGTGTGTGTGTGTGTGGATGGAAATTTTAGAAAGGTAGTCATTATACGAGAAACGTCATTCTAGCAGCGTCTACAGAATTGCAGATGGGAAGGAAGTAGACAGGGGGCGCTTTTCATAGGAAATAGACTGTGTTTGTCCACAGTTGGCAGGAAATTCTTGTCTGGTGCAATCGCTTCCAGTCAGGATATTTTTTATAATGTACATTTTTGTGATTTTGTAGCTATGTAATAAACACCTCTGACAATGGTGAAATTTCTGTGTTTCTTCTATTCATTTCGGACCTACTCGTAACTATGCCACCGACTAGGGGTAGGTCATGTTCAGAGGATCAGGTCCGGACCTGAACCTGGACCTAATTGTGTGTGAAACTTGTGAATTGACGATACTCAAAACAATGGTCCATTTCGCTACAAAGGAATCTTTGTTGGCGTATCCGACGTCCACTGGCGTTTTAAAATCCTATTTCCATGTAAACAACACCGACTGCTTCTGGGTTTTTTTAAAGTTTGACTGTAGAAACTTGGGTTAAAATGACTATCAACTCTCCACTACTTTGCTATTGTTATTTTCTTTGACCCGTAACCCCCAAAACGCCTACCGGTATAATCTGTTCATTTTCGAATCGGTCCAACATCCGGTTCACTGATTTTTTCAGGTCCGTTCTTTCTTGACCGGTCCAACAAGAAAACCGGTATATCGTACCAAAACCCACCTCTTCTACCGAATTTTCCCTGACCAAAGTCGGTGCTGAGTAGGGATATCCTAGATGCCATAATGATGATATTTTGATCGCATCTAAGTAGACTATGACTTTCCTCGACTAGCGTAGAAGACTTTAAAAAAAAAATAGTTGGAAACCTCACCGACCAAATCTCAACCACAGATAACCTTGCTCACGACTTATTAGTACTCCCAACCATAGTCTGGAGAAGGTCGGGAGGCCATGGTTGGCTATGTTTGACATAGAGTTTACTTCCATCTTTAAACTCTTGCTGCGGTCTGTACGTGTATGTGGTTAACCATTATCTAACCGCTACACACCAGTTTTGGTATCGGTGGGTTATATCACATCCAATGCCACATCATTTACAACGCCAGTCATGCATCCGTTGTGTACTGTCATATCTGTGCATTTTGGACAGGCGCCAAAAATTGCACCTGGGTTTTAACCCTCTTGAGACTTATCCTAACGTTCCTTTACTTAAGGTTGGCCACGCCCTTGATCTAAGTGTTATACTACCTGCTGACAATGTTGATGAAGCCACACGCACACGTAACGTTACCTACACAACAGAACGTACGTGTAGAAACGTAACTTGTACATGCATACGCGCCCGTTAAAAAGTCGTCTGCGCTGACCTAACATTTCCCGCCATGTAATTTCCCCCCTTGTTGCTCGATAACCCAACGTTGTAACCGCCGGGCCCGATGTACAATTTCAAATCCAATTGACCTATCAGGGGGCATTACGAATAATTGGCCTCTCGGGGTGAAGCCTTGTGCGTATGTTTTTCGGGCTTGTGTCCAAGAATTTGACTGCTTATCCGTTTTTGCCTCATCGGACGACGTTTTGTCCTTGCGGTGCGGTTTTAGCGACGGGCGGATCGTCTGTGGCGACGTCTTCACTTGTAAATTCCCTCACCACACCCACTGGAATGATATTTTCCTAACGGATACAAGCACACAGGATTTATTTGCAGTACTTTGGACATCAAATACTGGAATTACAAGGTGAATTTTGCTGTCCGGTGATACACGGCTGAGATGACCAACAGCGTTTTTGCTCGCTTGAGTCTACACATATATCGTCCGCGTTTGACCTAGCCAAGGTGTGCGTCCAAGTGTCTGATCCTTCATTGTACAGCCTTTTTGTGGCCAGAGCGGGGAGTATAGTCACCACACGCAACAAGAATTCTCTTGGGCGCTTCACTATATACCCACTGCACGGATGTCAACCTACTGTCCCTAAGCTTGAAGACTCCCTGGGGGAATTCGAGCTTACCACCGGTGAACCACCTTTACCTACACGGCGGGCAAAATATTTCCCGCCGAAAGACATAGTTTATAAAACGGTCTGGTATGGATATATTCATTTATTGTCAAATTTCCTGCAGAGACGAATTGTAGACGTATAATTTTAAGCGTTCAGGTGATTCTTTAACTCATTGCATCCAGTTTTGATATTCTTGATACATTTGTATTAATTTCTTTGTTAGTGCGCAAGTTGTGGAACGCGTATACCTATATGAGCAACCTTGTTTCGAGGTCCCTTTTCCAGTTCGCTGGTCCTCAACTTGTATTGGATAAATTGAACGTCATTCCGTGATCTCATCATTAATTTATGCATCGAGAAATCGGTCACGAAACCTCCCAAACTAAGAACTTTCATTGTATATATCCCAGTCGAATGTAATCCCGCTCAAATTGCACCATTTAACTTTCAGTCTTCACTTGGAGTAATCAAATAATTCCGCGGTACGTAACTGTAATTTCTCGATCGTCGAGTCTATTTGATTTGAGGAGTTTCAGTTAGTGCGGCGTTTTTGTACTTGGTGCGTCCCTCGGATGTATTTTTTTGTCGGGCTCTACCAGCCATACAAACAGTTATCTTGAAAACGGAGGTTCGGTCTTCATCTTTCTCATCAGTACACAGTGAAAGGTGAAAAGTTGTCCCCCCGACAATCCCTGAGGGACGCCATGATAGATTTTCGGTCGCGATGACCAGAGAAGTATCGTGGACATCAACAATATCTGCTCCGAGAACCCGCGATCTTTGCAATAATTCGTATTGACTGATAATCCATTACAAACCTCGGCGCTTCATTAATATTTCAACTCTTACTTGCCTGACTGGGACGGTTCTTTGGAGGGAACGTACGAGAGAGAGAACACACCCTTACCTGGCCATGGTCCATGGGAGGGGACCGCCAACTCGGTTGGACAATTTTTCTGTGCGGGTGTGATACAAAGGAATGCGTCACAGGGCGCCGCCAGGTGCTTGTGGAAATAGTTTTCTTACAGCTGCCGCCTCCTGGACACCTGCAAGGACGTAACTAAAGGTGAGAAGAATTCCATTGTTTCTTAAGAACCAATAAGGACTGGAGAGGTTGTGACAATGAAAGAATCATTTTGATCGTGATTATCATAATTTATTTATTATGTCAATCATCACATAAGCTACTAGTACCTAATTGCCAAAATCACAACGATCCGTCATGAGTCAATATATTTCAAAGATTTCAACAAAAACGCCCTTGCAGTTCCAGACAACCTGCTAGGGTGTCCAAACCTAGTCCATTTTTTCTTAAATCAAAGGCTATAACGTTATCTGCAACTAAACAATCAAGACTGCACGTGGTCCGGAAGACGAGATATCAAAATCTGAAATTTCTTTGCAGTACCGCAGAAAGCCGCTAGTGGGCCGTTTTTAGGATTTGACCTTCATTTTCCCCATTCTTAGCTACCTAACCAACATCATAAGGATCCATCCACAGCATTTTCACAAACACACGCACACACACACATGTACAAATGTACAAATGTTACCGAAACATAACCTTTACATAGGTAACCATATGAACATTTCGTTACTACGTTGAAAGGGAATGAATATGATGAAACACATGTAGGATTTGTACTTCAACTATTTCCTAGTACTCAACCTATTTCAATCCAGTGAACATGATCACCTACCATTGGTAAGAGACGTCCTTTCGCATGGCAAGTAAAGCCATGAGAATAATGAAACTCTTTTTGCACAAACAATGGGCAACGACACCTGTCCTGCAGTACAATGTGAACCAGTGAGAATTAACCTGAAGAAAGTGACAGACGGCCAGTATTGGTTGTGTGAAAAGAGCCTCTTTATTCAGTGACGTACCAACCTCATCGGATGAAACTATTCACGGGAGTAAAGCCATGTGAGCCACATGTCAAGCACGTTAAAGAACCGGCACCCTCTTTATCAAAAAGAGTAGGTGTCTTTCCGGTGTGAGTGGATCAAACCTTACAGTCTGGTCTTACACTGCTTGTACGTACCGTACGAACCTGGTGTGTTACGCCTTAAGGTTTCCAGGTTTATACAGTCATGTGGAATAAACAAATTCACCGAACCCAAGAATTCTATTAACACCAAAACCATTTGCTCCATAGAGACCTCCACGGACTTACAAGGAACAAAGAAATGTTTCAGTTACCCTCCACGTTCGCATCATTTCGACTTAGAGAAAAGTAGCTCTATATTTGGGAACCTGGCTTCCTCATTACTGATATACCACAAGCAAATACGTCCTTTATGAAGCCTAATGATCACCATTAGAGAATTGGCTCTTGTGAAATTGGCGGAAAACATCAGCAGCGGGGATAGGGTCTTAGTTAAGGACGGATCATTCTAGCTTTAGTAGGAGACGAATATGTCCCTATGGTGCTTTTTCGTATTAATTCGAATTGGTTCTTTAAGCGAATTGATTCGCACAGATTTTGCCGTGAAAACATGGTCAGAGTGGGCAATAATAGGTACCGGACGGTGATAGGTACCGCTATGCTAACGTTGATTGGTTCCATCATCTCATACGTCATCAGTGACGTCATGTTAAAACATGCAAACTACATGTACTACTGTAGTTTGCCGAGTGTGAACATCAGGACCAGCATTGATAATCATAGGACCTATGATAATCAACTCTGGTCATGATGTTTACACTATGATAGGTACCGGACGATGATAGGTACCACTATGTTAGCGTTGATTGGTCCATCATCTCATACGTCATCAGTGACGTCATGTTAGAACATGCATGCTATTACTGTAGTTTGCCGACTGTGAACGTCATGACCAGAGTTGACTTTAATAGGTACCGGACCATAATAGGTACAGCTATGTTAACGATGATTGACATTCTAAAGTTTCTATTTCACAAGCTTTTCGCAATGGCTGATTTATTCAGCAGAACACCTCTAAAAAGAACTTAAAAAGACCAAGCTTTGTACTCTTACACTTCAAATGGGGTTAAGGTATCAACTTTTATCATTTATTTTGCAACTTTTATAGTGTGATAACTAGTGGGAGTATCACCGACATACGATATTTCTGTGCGCGCTACGGTCTTTGTAAGACCGCCATGGCATGCCGTAAATCCACGGTAATTTGAGCTTGGTTTATTGCATCCTACTACAGTACTTTAAATTCATAGAAGACTACTATTACAGCGTCAAAGGCAAGAGAAACGCGGTAAATTGTAATTCATTGTGATACATCCAGTAGGTACCAAATCCTAAGGCCTAGGTCACATTTCCAAACCGGGGCCCGGTCGGGATGTTTAAAGAAACGAAAAACTAAAATGTATACCTAGAAATATCCACATATTATCCCCATTAATCTTTTGAAACTTAGTGTATTCTGATGTCTTTTATATAATTCTTTTCGCTCCCGAAAGCTGCTCGGCCGGCCCCAGTTTGGAAATGTGACCTAAGCCCAATAATGAGGCTGTTGTAAAGTGCTCTAGGCACCTCCTCGAACACGGGACTAGTTTCACGTCCCTTCCGAAACATAAATGCAGCTCCAACCGCGATTTCCCCTCCCTGAATTTGGACCGGAGTCTCCCAGTTAGCTTTATAGGCCAACGTCACATATTCAAACCGGGGTCCGGCCGGGTATGATATAAAAGACAGCAAACTACACAAGACGTAAAGAGAATAGTCGTGGGCATCATTTTTGTATATTTTTCCGTACACATTTCTATTTTTCGCTTCAACAAACAGCCCCAGGCCGGGCCCCGGTTTGGAATGTGACGTCAGCCTTTAACAAACTAATTTAGACCTAAACTGTGAGACTGCTACCAATTGAGCCACAGAGACATCCATTGCGTTAAATATTCCCCTCAAACGCACATGGGTAAGTACGTTGACATTTGCCACCAACTTGACAAGCAATCAATCTCATGAGACTCAGGTTCATTATGTATGCAAGTCACGTACAAGACATTGACTGGGTTTACATATATGTGTTTTCCAAGTCAACTTGGAGTACACTCCCTAGCCCTGGAAACCCACCTATAAGGCACGTCACATAAATCGGACCCCAGCCGGGCAGCTTTTGTGAAAGAAAAGTATGATATGAGATTTTGATATTAATTTTTGTGAGTGACCCTTTACTTTTATTGTGCTTTTCTGTATTAGAATAGTCATTTCTTTTTGTATACGCGAAGGAGGTATTGTGGACAGAAGAGTTTTCTTTTACACAACCAGTTTAATTTTCTCACCTGCTGACGTTTCGATGTCTGTCGGACATCTTCTTCAGAGCCTCTAACAGTTATAATTAGAAGCTCTGAGGAAGATGTCTGACAGACATCGAAACGTCAGCAGGTGAGAAAAACTGGTTGTGTCAAAGACACTCTTATGTCCTATGATCTACCAACCCGATGGAGGTTTTGTGGTTGGTTATACCTGTACGTTCGCAGTTATAACTCAGGATCATTTTGCTGCATTGGTATGTAGTTTGGCATGTCGTCGGCTGATGCCATATAATCAAATCAACATGGTCTAATTGTTATCATATAGTCTTGAGACCGATTTTTATCTTTATTAACCTGCCAATCCTCAGTGCTAGTACGTATGATTGTATATGAAATTAAATTGTCTGAGCAGTAGCTAGTATCTGAAAACCCAAGCTGTTCTCTTCGATTATCTTGTTTAAACGTCTTTGTCAAGTCTACTAACTTCTTAGACTTTGTGAGTTTTCTTTCCTCATAGCGCAGTTAGAATTAGCCTGGGTACCATCCGATTTCTACCGGGGCTCCTTACACTCGCTACCCTAAAAAATGTTTAGGGTGTAAGTTAGAATTGGTTTCTATGATTAAAACACTTTTTGCTCAAGTGGAATACTTGTGACAGGAAGTTCTAGACGTTTTCCATCCTATCAACTGATTTGTGTTCACGCTATATGTTATTCTGTAAAAAGGAAATCTGTTTCTGTACAATCCATCATGCGATCAATTTCCGTTCGTGCCATTTGTACAGCGCCAGACTTTAGATTAACGACATTACGATGTCGCTCAATTTCCACCAGCCATGCATGTAGTTTGTTGTCGAATGACGTGCTAGTTTCTATGTGACATTTTCCCGCCGGTGAAACTGTGCGAATCCCTTCCGCTCCGTGACATTTTGGAGGAGGATATTTCCGTTCCAGGTTGTCGAATTATACAAAGATGCTGGAAAATAGAGGTAACTAAGATTCAGTGACAAGGACATTTCACAAATCCTCACCCAGGAAGTTCACCTTTATACGCGAGTAACCTTTATCCGTTAATTTTGTTTTTACAAACAGTGTATTCGGGGATATCAATTCGACGGAATGTGGTTTTCAGTAACACCTTATTGAAAATATTGCAATTTGAAACCAATATCTCTTGACTGTATTCTCCCGAATACCCCATTTCTATAAAAACAACGGATATAGGTTACCTCCGCGGATAAAGGTGAACTGGCATTATATGTTAAATTTGGCATGTTCAAAACAGAAGATAAAAGAACGTGACGTTCCACTGCAGTAACAAAGGGAATCGCTAGGAGCACCAAAACAACATTGAACGTTGTCTTTCAGTTAGAGCTACCTACATGCCTATAGAATAAATATAGCTTCTTAGATTCTATTTGCCGTACACACACGTATACAGACGTACAGACTCTCACGCACACATAGACACACACACAAAGACGCTCAGACGCACGCACGCACACACATGCACACACACACGCACTGACTCACGCGCACAGACACATAGACACACGCAGACGCGCACAAGCACACATACTCACTCTGTCACATAAACACAAACGAAGGTAAAAGCAAATGCGTACAAAGTTGATAACTAATATACCTGTCGTCACATGCAATTAACCCTATAGGGCCCCTGTTGCTATTGACATTACTAGCGCGCAAAGCAACAGGTCGGATAGTAGATATAATCTGTTCATATTGCCCTTGACATTGAAAATTGACTCTGAACAGCAGGTTTCTTCACGAATTATTCAAGAAAACATATTTCTCTATCAGATAATTTTCATGCAAACAATGAGGCAAAATACAGTGTAATCTGCATGGCATTTCACCAACGACATATAAGACCGCTCCCTACACTTTACAGAGATATTTATAGGTTTCATTCGAGCCGTTCGCTTTAGACATTGCTTAGCAACCGGCAATTGGGAAAGATGTTTCATCTACCAGTGCCTTGCGTTGCCAACACTCCTTGTCTGATGACAGATGATAGTTGCAATGATGATGTGGGAGTATGGCTTAACCGTTGGTGCACGGGGTATACAATTTACTGTACTGTACTGTACTGTACGGTGAGCTCTTGCACCTGTCAATTTGCACGGAATCCGTTCTTTAGGTGTGCGTAATTGGTTGTGTTTTTTTTTCATGAAAGTATACTTTACGTGTACTTTAAGATCACAAGTAACGCTAATTCGCCTTTATCCGCCGGGTAACTTATATCCGTTGCTTTTAGATACGGGGTATTTAGGGATGGCAAGACGGTGCGGTGGTTTAAAACTGTAGTTTGAAAGAATTGCAATTTGAAGCCACCGTCCGTCCGTCCGTCGATCCTTAAAAACCACTTTGCAAAAAACAACGGATATAGGTCACTTCACGGATAAAGGTGAACTGGTATTGATGATTAATGTAATCTATCGTTTAAAATCACCATTTTCTCACTTCTGTAGCCCTATTTGAAATTGATATTTAGGAACATAGAGAGATGATCAGCTAACATAAAGTCAGGTATTGAACAGCCTTGGTCAACACCTCGCTGTCGCTTCGTAACAGTAGACTTCAAAAGCAGTTATACCGTTAATTTTTAACTTTTGATATGGAAAAATCATGTTGTATGTGTATGTATTGGTATAAATGATTATCCAAAGTCAGATACACTTTTCTTTATTGATGCCTACTGTAGTATTGCAAATTATCGGTACATAGATGATATGTAAGGTAACGCTAGTTCACTTTATCCGAGGGTTAACCTATATCCGATGTTTTTTTTGTGTTTTTTTTTCAAAACAGAGTATTTAGGGATATCAAGGCAACGGTCGGTGGTTTCAAACTGCAGTATTTTGAAAATAAAGCAGTTTGATATAACAACCGATGTAAGTACCCCATTATCTAAAAATATTGCGGTTTGATATAACAATGGATATAGGTTACCCTACGGATAAAGGTGAACTAACGTTGATATTTCTGGTTGTCAGAAAAACATACAACTACAGTAAGAAGGCGCTAGCACTATGCAATTCTTAGGCACGCGGCAATGAAATGTATAAGACAGTGTCTAAAAAGGAACCCCTTTCTAGATATTCCAGTCAGTAAGAAGCCCTTCTTGTATTCAAAGATCCCATACCCATATTCCCCTTGCGTTAAAACAGTTCATAGAATTAGAATCAGAATCTACGGCGGAAGTCGTTTACGTAACGCCAGCGAACCGGCCCAAACGTGTTTGCGCTGTAATTATTATTACTGAACCGTGCGGTCCGAACCACGTAACCGTATCATGCAGAGAGTTCGCTCATAGAGTCAGGCTAGAACAAAGCCATCAAATGCATTGTCAACATCATGTGTAGGTGGTAATAACGACTTTATAAGCAACGTTGTGTGCGGACCCATTCAGAGCAGACAGCACAGGGATAACCACACCGCTTTCGATGGATCCACATGAGTAGATTTCAGCTGGCAAGGTTGGTATAACGTGTTCTTTACACCAATGATATCTCACGATATTAATGAATTGAATCCGTGAGTATCGCGATTTTTTAACGTCCTGTTATGTAACATTTTATTCGCGAAATTAAGAAATATTCTCTACAACAAACTATTCTGATTTATTCATGTAAATGTTTCAGCATATTTGCATCATTATTTCGTATTTCTAGTGCTTGTAACCCTCAATAAACGAGCTATACGAGCTACAATTTTTTTAAAAATCATATCATGCAGATCTTCTTGTTCTTAACAACAACATACCGTACACTGGTTTGAAAGATCACAGTTTTTAAACATGTTTGTATGGTGCAATCATGTTGTAACGCCCCTCCCTAAATGTTGGTATGCAATATGTAGCGTTGTTCTAACTTACTATGTAAACAAATGGTAGGAAAATCTACTTTCTATATTGTCCTGATGTTACACTATGGTCCTTTAATTATAGTTTGGGGGCCACATGTTCAGTGATATCTACTAAGTTATATTTTCTATGACAGTATCAGGTATTCTATTAAATCTTTCCATCACACTAAGCAAGATATTACCTTTGATGCAATGATATAGGAGCGAGGTTGGTTCGTTTAATACTGTGGTAGTGAGGAAGTGATATCTTGCGAGCCAGATATTGAATTTCATAGTGCTTATTTTCTATTCTATTCTATTCTAGACATTGCAAGAATCAATTCATGTCATGTTCTGTTGCCATTCAACCCTAGTTCTATGATATTTGTCTATTGTATATATATATGACACTTTTGTTTACATCTAACTATTATCGGATCAATTTTGATTTCTCTCTCCTCTTTTTATTATCAATATGATGATATGATAATAATCTTTATTGCATGTTCATGCCCGTAGGCTAAATGCACAAATGACCGCAAGTGGTCCAATGGATGAAAAGGAATAAAAAACAACTGAACTTAAACAGTAGTTTCAGTTAGACTAATAAAGAATGATGTAAAATATCATGTGTCTCTACAGAAAGCATCATAATACTATCGTTAACAGCTACATATAATATTTTCTTCTCTTCTTCTCTATTATGATTGACAGAATTGGGAATCGAAGGGTTAAAAATTCTTCTTCAGTTCATCTTATATCCTTCATTGCTAGGAGGTTTTCAAGAAAAACACACACTATATGTTTTCCACTTATTCAGCGTTGTGAATTACCACCTTTGACGATTGGTCGCCATTACCGTCGCCATGACAACGGTACTTCAACGAATGAATGCGCATTGAAACTGATGACGTAGTCCTATGGTGTCGCTAATTGAATATCCGACCACATGGCGAGATTGTGATCAGAAAAAGAGAGATTATAAAACAGCTGTGATTTATGATATTATACATTCAAAGTAATGTATATCAATATTGACTATGGGCATCTATATATGTTCTTGTGGGGGCTAGTTCATTATTATCGTCTTCTTCATTATGATGCCCTAACCTTCAGTAAGTGTTACCCTTAAGTGTGCCGCTCTTTGGAATGTTTATAATATTGCAGATCAAGTATGTGTACGTATGTCTGGCTTAAACACACAGAAATTGTCAGATTAGCCAACGTTAAATTTAATCATAATGTATGTATCACCCTGTGTTGTTTACGCTACACATGTTGATGCATGATACACAAAATCTAGACTAAGGTTAACGTATTATTTTCTATTTGCGCAGGGAAAATATTAGAATATAATTGAATTATACCTATGGATCAAATTTATTTAACTAAGCCGAAAAAAGTGGGATACATTTATATTCTACATCCATTTTTCAATTGTTTGGACATAATAACCTGTAGTCGCGGTAAAGTTTAGACGTATAATATCCTCATATTTCTATATTCAATTTATGGCTACCAGTTAAGCCCCTGTTGTTGTTGTTTTTACCTCGGGACGGCTACGAATATGGGATATGGACATCGATTTTCTGACACATACTGGATTTTATTTCTTGCACTGAATGTTGTGTTGGTTTGTATCCTGATTACGTGTATCTTTTCTGTGTTAAGTAGCACTCAAGTGGCAAATCAACTTTGATAAGTTAAAGGGTTTACCCAGTCATCTTAAAATGAAATAAATGAATAAATACTTGGGTCACAATTGGTATCCCCCTAAAAGCACCCTAACACCTCCGCGAAACTGAACTATTGTCTGCTTCTAGGCATGTCCAAATCAAAGAATTTAAGCACAGGAAATCATGCAACAGACGAACATTGATTTGTGGATTAGCCATCCACAAATCAATGTTCCGATTGCAAAGGTCATAGCTTACTTGGTAAAGTCTCAAAGGTTTATAATCCATTACACTAGATTTAAGGAACAATTAGGGAAGGTTCATTAATGATGGTGGATGTGGGTTGAGGAGTAAACTTCGTTATAGCTTTGTTCTGTTTTCGGTTCTTTTTTTAATTCTTGACAACATATCTTGTACATTTCTTTGTCATTCAGTTGCATTTCCCTCAAGTTCTTGAGCACCTCAGTTTGAAAACCTCACACACAAGGTTTGAATCTGTTTCTTCTTCATACAACTCCCTCCTCACAATTACTACTTGTCAGTCCCTTCCTCTACTACTTTTTCCAGTATGCATATTGCATATTTATAAGTGCGGACTCAATACTGTCAATAAAAATGCCACATACGTGAAGAAGATCTCCTGATCGGGATCCCAAACACGACTATGACGTCACCCAGGTTCCACCTCGGGAATAACAAGGCCGAAGATGACGTCACACTCGGTCATTAGCGATCACTAGACAGGAAGAATTCAAGACATATTTCATGTAGCTGATGACGTCATCTTCGTCTAGGGACGTGGTATTCAGAAGGCACTGAACTTTCACTTCATTCAGACTACGAAAACATTTGGCCTCCAGTGCATATCATAAAGATGATATGATTTATAAAATCATTATGAATGAATAATTCTTTATTTTGCAAATCAATCCCAAGGGTTAATTGCAATAACTCCAGTTCACCTTTGTCCATGGGGTAACCTATATCCGTTGTTTTTAGAAACAGGGTATTTATAGATATCAAGTCCACGGACAGTGTCACTGAATTGCAATGTTTTTAACGGTCCACCTAATATGCTTAAATGGCCTGTTGTTAAAAACAACGGATAAAGGTTGCCTGGCAGATAAAGGTGAAGTCGCGTTACATATATACGATAATTTAAAAAGGCACACAATGTCGATCTAATCTATAGAGCTATCTCATGTTTCTACGTACAGTACACTACATTACTGGGGGGAGGGGGTGTCTTACACTTCTTGAAGGGAAGTGGGCATTAATAGAATAGCCCTCGTCTTTAATGATTAAATGGTTTTGGTGATTTTGGTAGAAATTTAGTTTTTTTGGGGAAGCTTTTCAGATGAAGAAGGCTAAATAAGATTTTAGTACTATGTAGTAAACAACATTCTACTACATAGCACTGTTTAGTACTTGTAACTTTATCTTTTACGTTCTAGCTTTTCGTAAATCTTCCTTGTGGCTTTCAACCATATACCCAGTTTTCTAAACTTATAAAGGATTTTCCCAATGGACAACGATTTTTAATTTCAGTGACGTTATTTGAATATCTTATTTTCCCATGATGCTACAATAACGTCATAACTTTTGTTGCTCATTGACCCACCGCACGGAAAAGACGGCCCTCTAGCACTGTTTACTATTTGTGACCGAAATTTTCACAATGTTTTTGCATACCCTCAATCGTTGTAGAATGCTGGTGTTTAAATTTTGTGTCCTCAATACTACGTATGACAATTTTAGAGATTTGTGTCACATTTTGCTCCATTTCCTTACCTAATGTGGAGAGAATCAGCGTAAAAAGTTGTCAAAATGCACAGTTTGCCGAAACTGTATGTCTCAAAACATCCGACAGGGGGCGCTAGTGAGTGGCTACCTGCACTGTACCGCGAACACTACACCTGGCATGTTCACGCATGGGCGCGCACAGGGACCTGGTTATGAACCTGCCTGCATGTTTCCACAACACTCTGCACGGTAAACCGAGCGGCGGGTCGGATATCGCTTCCTTTTACTCCAATGTTTCGTCAACAGAAAATCTTTCTATTGGCGAGAATAGGAAAAGGGCGTGTGGGGATGGATTTAAGAAGTATTATAATGATCGACTGTTTGTTTGGATAAACTGTACAAACAAGCGTTTTGTAACCAAGAATTTGAAACCGGTGGTAGGGAAAGCGTGCTAAAGCACGGTACTTTATTTTGTACTTCGTGACTTCTTCAACTCAAGACAACAATGAATGCCAAGAACATGAACAGATTCTTAAACAAAACATTTTCCGCACTGAAACCACCTGAGTATCAGCGCTAGCGGAAGGTAAAAAAAAGCACGACAAAAGCACGACAAAGTAACTACTCAATATATGGATTTCCGAAATACGAGGAAAATTAAAGGAAACATCGTTTCATTTCTATAACGTTTAGTAGAAAAATGACAGGAAATTTCTCAGAAATTTATGGTCCGCTACCGACGACAGCATACCACAACTATTGACGCAAAATAAGTAGAATGCGCCGGCCGTGCATTTATGTATTGACAACTATTTTGCATCCGCTAACTATTTCCGCGTGACCATTATTTATTATTTCTAATTGCTAAAAATGAGAAAAAAATTACTTAAAGAATCGTGGTATTTTCTGTGGAGAAATAATAACCAGTTATAGTTTTCGAATCAGTCGAGATATAGACATAGTTCTGAGTTTTATTCTGAAAGAGTAACGCGAGCGAGAAAATCTGACGGAAATCCGACGATGTAAGAGTGATACTTTGAAACAAAGGGCCGCCGAATTTTGGCAACAAATCCGTCTGAATCACGAGCGCACCCGATATAGTCTGAAGACCAACAGATTGATTTCAGGACTAAACAGCTTTATGTTGCTCCAGCTTATAATCGTGTTATGATCATACACACCTCAAAATGAGCTTCAAACTTTCCTTCCACGCGTTTAGTTGAAAGTCGCCTTCTACGAGATTCAACCATGCCAGGTTTGTGAAGTTTCTCTGCTTATCGTTGTCTAATATAGGGACAACCCATTACGTAGTTAAGGAACTGTAACTACCATTCTGTTTGATTACAAGTATAAAGGCTATATTTTAATTCTACAGTGATTTTACAGTTTTAAATCGTAGGTTTTCGCGGGTAGGGTAGGGGGTTACTAGTGATTGTTGCCGTACTCTCGGTTACTGGCTCCACCTGTGTATCAGGTACCGTCACATCCCTTCTCTGCCCACAACTCCGTGACATCTTCAACACGGGAGGTCACACGTGAAGATTTTAGCGTTACCTTGGCGTGAACCAACATCAAAAAGGGGGTCTCGTTACTTTGCACCATCTTTTTATACTTCAAAACGACGAAAAAATTGTAGTTTTTGTGGTTTTCTGACCCCTTGCGCTTTACATCTTGTAGAAAAGTTAGAGGCAGTCACGAGGTGGTTGTAATATGAGCTCGCGGCGTTGGAGGATTGTTTGGAAAGCTGCTTAGCTTGAGGAATCACCCTCGTGTTCGTACACCGTGTAGTCGGGGACCCACAGAAAACCACGAGCCGAAAAAAAGACAACACCTACCGGTGACGAAATAGGGTGTGTGTGCAACCAGGCTACATAACTATGGCGGTCGAACTAAGGGTTAGCTAGAGTACCACACTAGTAGTTTTCACTTCTTTAGCTTAGATCAACGACAGAAAGAAAGTTACCCCGTGAAAGGACTACGCATTCTTTGGACTGGAGATTTACATGTTTATCAAGGGACAAGTCCCGAGGGCACAGTTTTAGAGATGCGACGACTCAACGAAGTGTTGTTGGACCGGTTTCACCACCGTATGTAGTCAGCCGCAGAAACGTTTGTGCCATGATGTGAGAAACAGTCTGCGCCTACTTGACACAACAGTGACCGCTTCGTACGAGCATTTTCGCCAATATGGATACTTAGGAGAAGAAAAGGGCGACAGGCTTGACTTAGAAGTTACGGTGGATAAGTAAGAAGGTGTGCTGTCTACAAATAGTGTCACGCGAAGGAACCAGGTGCAACCATGAGTGACTTGGCGACCCGCGGTAGGTGTTTCAAACTCTCAGTTCCCACAGTCTTATGTACATGTAAGGGAGCTCTTTATGGTAGTTGTTGCGTTGGAAAATATTGTGACTGCATGGTCAGGGAAGTGATATAAGGGCTCATCGTGGCATGCAGTGTCGCTCTCTGTACAAAGCCGGTTTGTTGTTTGTCTATGTGTACATTTGGGGTCAGATTTTACTTGTGTAGTGACGTCATACCCACTTTCCAGAAAATCTCTTCAGTGTCGTCTGAAACGTGGCTAACAAAGTTTTCGTTGGTCAGAATATTTGATAAACATATTTGAGAGTTCTTTCCGAGCTTTCATTTTTCTGTTGAAGTAGACACTAAACGAATTCAGCCAATGAAAGATCTTGAAGGATATAAATCAAAACAAAGAAAACGTTTGACTCCTTGACATGGGGTCAGCGCCATTTTGTCCCTTCACAGTCACACAGCATAAATGTTAACAAGCATGTCCAGATAGAGATCAAATTTCAACACCGTGTCAAATAACGGAACTTTCGCTTCGCAAAGTTTGAGTCTAAAATACCGCTTTTTTTGTCAAATATGCATAATTCATAATTATATACAGTGTTACTATCATGATTGTTAATTATAAGAGTAACAATTACGGATTCATGTTAAGAAAGGGAGTTGTTTAGATACAAGTTACGCCATGCCTGTGTTAACACCGTTCGTTGAAATTAGACACACTGCGAAATGATGGTATGCGAAAATGGGCACGACAGCAAATTTTGTACAATCATTATTTTTTATCTTTGCCCTATTTTCAGAGATTGTTGCAAAGGCACTACTTTAACTTTCGTTGTTGATTTGTCAATAGTACTTTGAAATCTAGCAGTCAAGATATATATGTTTCGTCATGAAAGATGATTAATATGAGATGCAACTTTCTATGTTTTATTGTACCACTTCCCCAACAAAAGTCGCCTTCGTACCGTAACTAAAATGAATCCCTTTTGAGCGTTCATGGTGGAAATCTTTCGTCTTCAGCTTTGTTTGTACCATTGTTGGTTTAAACTATTTGAATGATGTTAACTTCGCAGTTCGATTGGCACCAGCCATGTAACGTTATCTTACCGAGTCCCCTTCCAAAACAAAATGTACCATAGCTTACTTCCAGTCATGAAATAGCTGTTCAGCTAAACGTTCCAAACATACTGATTGCAAACCAAGAAAAACTCGTCAAAACACACTCCTCTCCTGAGCGAAAAGACAAGAATTAGGTCGTTGAAATTTGACCCCTCAAAGGGGGTTATCAAAGAGGCCTACGGCAAGACCCAAATCAAATACTACCCATACCACCATATCTTCTTGGAAAAACAACACCTGCTTTTGTACCATGGTCAACCGATGCGTAACTGTTAAAATTACTCATCACAACATTTGCCACAGTCCTTCAAAAACAGAAGGGAACATTTTATGCGAGTGGGGTTTTTTTTGTCGTGATTTTACAGGTGTTATTCTAACAGGTGGTTTTGTTTTTAGCCAGATGATATGGAAATGAGATCAAACGTCCATTAAAATGAAATCCTTTTAGTGAAATATTACTGAAACAACTTCACTAAATCCTTCCTTCTTCGTACTTCGTCTCCAGACATTAGAGGAAATATATCATAAGCAAGGGTACATATTTTTCGTCCTTTAGCTTTAATAGCTACGTTGTGTTTTGATAGTGTTTCTTTGTGTAATTTTCAATACTGCCTCAGGACAAGGTGTCCCCTCCCCCTTTTAGTTCCCGAGATAAATGTTTCCTTTTACATCTGCTTTTACCCGATGCATAAAGAACTTTCTTGTCACAATAAAAGTACAGCGACTTTTTTAAGGTATTTCATCTACTGATAACGTTGCACTAGGGTAGATACGATGGTTTTGATATTGTAATCATAAGATATATGGATAACGTTATATCAATACATCGGGTTTATTCATCCTTTACACAACAGCTTCTCTAATATCTGACGCTAGTTCACATTTGTCCGCGGGGTAACCTATATCCGTTGTTATATCAAACGGTAGTAATCTCAAATATGGGTTAACCTATATCCGTTGCTATATCAAACTGCAATGTTTTCAGAATATTGCACTTTGAAACCACCGCCAGTCGCCTTTAAAACAACGGATATAGGTTACCCCGTGGATAAAGGTAACCTCGCTTTAATATCCCAATTTTCACACTGTTAGGTCTGTCTACTAGTTAATTGAATTCATACGCAGAAAGAAATGCATCAAATTCCTTTGGGGAAGAAATGTGAATAATTTTGAGCGTTTGTCACTATACGTTGGACACTCTTTGTCAATCATTTTTGGACAGAATGAAAAAGCAAAGCGGTTTTCAGGTGAAATTTGATAGTTTTGCTAGTAGCTAGTGGTAGTGCGGTTTTGTTAAGACTTTTGGCACGTGTTTGGTGCCATACACGGCACCGCGGAAGGTTATAGAAAAACAGGAAAGGGTATGAACTCGGACAATGTCCCGTGTCTTACCACGAGACAATAACTTGCCTGTTGTAACAGGGTCTAATCATTTCGACCTTCATCAGTCCATTGACCTTTTTATCTAGTTCGTTAATGAAAAGCACGCACGAATGACCCCTAAACATTTTGACCTGTTGTCTCGTAAAAAAACAAGGGTTAAAATTTAGGTATTTTCAAATGTGTGACAAGAAAACACATTTGCAACGTGCATGTTGAATGGTATATGATGGGAGGGGGTAGTTTTTACTGTTTACACTAAGCCTATATCATAGGGGATAATGACATACCCCCAGGGTGTATGTGGTATTTCTTTTGAAAAACCTTGATCTTTGTTGCCGAAAAATGAGAGAAAAATTTTCAGTATCAACGGTGAGAGAAAACAAGTCAACTAGAAATTGATTTTGTAAATATGTGTTTAACATTTGGGGATATAGATTGATAATGTGTATCGAGATAAGGTGTTATTACAGTTATCTTGTGGCTTTGTGTGGAATCCTGTAAGGTCACTTTTGTAAGCCTCGAGCGTGTTGTGAGAACATTCACGTGTGCCCTTGGGTTAACATGCTAATGAGGCAGCTTGGGGAGGGGGGCACACACCTGGGTCGTCCTCAGATGGCCTTTCTTGAGTCAGTGAATTAGTTTGTATTCAATTACATATCTATTTATTGATATTTGTCACATTTGTGGGACGATTGATCCACCCACACTGGTAAGGACCCCTGCTCTCAAAGTTTCGATACTAAAGTGTAACACGGGACCCCCCTCTACTAGTAATGAATGTCGTTGGTCATTCCCGAAAAAAAGGGTGCACAGTCACATTTTAAAAGAGTAAAACTGTTAAAGTGTAAGGAGGATAAATTTGATGATTTTCGAGTGACGAAATACAGGCACATGTTGAGCGGTTGGAAACTAATTGTAAAGATGGCCGCCTACCACGCTAATATCAGGACGTTAGCATGACCAACACACGATCTGGTAAAAACGGAAGTTCCATTGCAGTATAGTGGAAAGCCACTACGAGTCCCAGTGTCGAACTCGACCTTCGTTTTTCTGATGACGCCTCTCCTACCAAATTGTCAAAGGATATTCTGTCTGTAGACACACAGACAAACGACACCGAAAACATAACCTTAGGCGAAGGTAAGTTAAGGCCCCCTCTCACTTGACGTGCGGCACGCTTAAATAAAATAAAATAAAGAAATAAAATCGACTCAAGAGGCGTGCTAACGTTGTTGGTCGTGACTCACATTGCAAAAGTAAACATGCTGTATGCATATATTTAGTCAGCTTGTCAATATTGACCATGGTAAAACCATATTTCACATCAGCCCTGCAGCATCGGCTAAGGCTTAAAACCACTCGAGAACGACAGTCTCTGTCACATAAGACTCAGGTCTGTTGCAAAGTTCTTTTCTGTGGACTCACAATGTGGAGACGAGGTGCGTCATCTTGTGTTTCGTTCTTCCGTAAACACGATCATGGCCGTGAAAAGTCACGTACAGTGTTTAGGAATAACTTGGCTTAGACCTACTTCTCGTGAGCGCAAAGGAACGCGAACAGTAAACAGGATGGGGCCGTTGAACCACGTCTGGGCTAGATCCGACTTTCCCAGAATTTCACGCCGTTGGTCTTCCTTTATGTTTACTTTACTTTGTGCACCTTTGCGTAAACTGAACCAAAATAACACTCCCTATTTGACGACGGCGTTTTTTTTTCCATCTTGGGATGGGATTTTATTGCATTATGTAAAACGTGTTGTAACACAGGTATAAAGGCTTCTAGGGTCGGGCACGAATTCTTCGTAACGCGTTATAAACAACGACACGGACTGTCACTTTTCTTTACGCAAGCACAAGGGCTCACCTGACAGTTTGTTGATGTCACTGTCTGACTCATGTTTGCATAGCTTTACTAGCTACAACTTGAACTCTTAGCTAAATTGACTACCAATGGATCCATTGCGCTAGTTCACCTTTATACGCGGGGTAACCCATATCCGTTGTTTTGTAAAACGGTGGTTTCAAACGGCAATATTTTGAAAATGTTGCAATTTGAAATCACCGTTCTTCGATTTGATATACCTATAGCTAAGTGCGCCATTATTTTTGAAACAGCGGATATAGGTTACCCCGCGGATTATGGTGAATTAGCGTTACAAACTAAGGTACAATATTGGCGAACAACTGTGTACGCAGTATA